>NW_022631016.1:22940335-23096207 GCF_010015895.1 Lontra canadensis | reverse complement strand
CAGTATTTATTACTGTGGAAGGCTGGACAAAGAGTATACAAGATGTGTCTGGGCTGTATTTCTCACTCTTGAGTCTATAATTATTTCAAGACAGAAAGTTAAAAAACAAAATAAATGAATGAATTCTTAAGTGGATTGCAATCAGAATAGGCGTGTTTCTTGTTTGTTTGTTTTAGATTTTATTTATTTTTGTGAGAGAGAGAGAGAGAGAGAGACCACAAGTTAGAGGGAGGGGCAGAGGGAGAAACAGTCTCCCTGCTGAGCAGGGAGCCCTATCAGAGGACTCCATCCTAGGATGTTGGGATCAAGACCTGAGCTGAAGGCAGATGCTTAACCAACTGAGCCACCTGGGTGCCCCAAAGAGTAGACTTGTTTAATGCCACATGTTACATTCTTTCACTTACATTTTTCATTCTTTCATAGGAATATGAAGCCCACACTTATCAAAATTTAAGGAGAATTAAACTAGCAATAAAATAGTAATATAAGTATATCATAAATATATAATCTAATAAACATTTGAAATACTAACAATTATACCTTGAGGTTGATTTATTATAAATGAGAACACTGCATTTAATAGCATTAATTTATTTATGACACTTTTATATTTTAATGAAATGAAGAAAGTCTGTCCTTAAATTTCAAATTATATTAACCATCAAAGGCTTATGTAAGTGAATTAAAGGTGTTATTCTTCAAGGTTATACAAATTTAATGTTATTTTATTTTCTTCTGTTATCATAACATCAAAACCAAAGGTACCTAAATCTCCTATCAATATTAAAGAATTTACTTAATAGCCACACATCATTTATGGAACAGTAAATTTAATTATTTAAAAATGAAGCTATGAGATGTGTCTATAACTAGATATATAATATATAATACATAAATAATAAAATAATATGTAATATAATATTAATATATAATACAAATAGATAATATAGTAATAAATAATAATATAATATATATTATATATATGTCTATGTTTTATTTGTTTTGTTTTTAAGTCAGTATGATTATATTATTTTTGGGAATTATCCTAACATATAAATATTTTTAAAAACTTGGTAATTAATTGACATTGCATTTATTTTTAATTCTTTTTGAATTCAATTAGCCAATATGTAGTACATCATTAGTTTCAGGTGTAGAGTTCAATTATTTATCAGTTGTGTATAATACCACCCTGTGTCCACATCGTCACCAACACTTGTTGTTTCCTGACTTGTTAATTTAGACATTCTGACTGGCGTGATGTGGTATCTCATTGCAGCTGTGTGACAAGTGATTAACAGTGCATTTTAAAAGGACGGTTTTTATACTGCACCCTTAATTTCTCTACTGAGAGAATTTTTTCGTAATTTAAATTGAAATGTATATAACTATCAATTATAAAATGTTGGTGAAAATAGAAAAACAATTTTGATTGGACAGTGGTACACATTTTCTTTTTCCTTACTGACAGAAGTAAAATAAAGTGTTTTAAGTGTTTTTAAATAAAATATTTTTAGTTCTAATGTAAATTATGCTCCTTGATCATTTTTAGTTTTAGATTGAATATAGAAATAGTTTTTTTTAATTCTGGAAAATGCAGTAAGGTGTCAAACTGATCTGTGACATTTGTGAAAGAAGATTCAGAACGTTCTATCCATATACATAAATAGAAACAACTGAGAAGCTACAAAAATCAGTAAACATCTATTACAGTTCAAATGAGGCCTTAAAAAATACGTCTCCAGGAAAAATGAAACAGGAAAAATAAGGATGTAGCAATATTTTAAAAAACTTTCCCTGAGATTTGTAAAATATTATGAACTAAAATAATTTTAATGCTGTATTATCTGTGTTTCAATGGATAGCACACCTAATAATGGAAACTAAAAGCTCAAAAATATACCCAATTACCCAACTTAAAAAACAAATTAATATTTCAAAGTAAATGAGTAATAAATATTTGGGAAGGAACTCATTATTAAGTAAATTATGTGTAGAAAGTTCACTATTGTTTAGAAGTGGAAATATCAAAGTAAAACCATATAGCTTAGCATTTATCAACAAATTCACAGATGAATTAAACATTTTTTTAAAAAAGAATAAAAAGTATGGTTGCATACTTAATGCTTCAGAAGGTTTCTGAGTTATATTATGCAGAAATGACATTTGAAATGTACAAGAAAAGCAAGAGCCCTAACATTGCACTTTTTGCATGTTGGAATTCAGCAGATAATTCAGAAAATTTGGGGAGGTGTTTGTGTGTTTTATCTAAAACTCTCGCTCAGTGTACAACAGCTTTATTTTCCTCTAAGTCTGTGTATTAAAACATTTTTTGCTTGGTATACATAAATTGGTTTCTATTTTCCTGACTAACATTGGCTAATACAATGATCGTTATTGGTATGTGAGGTTTAAATTGATGCAGAGGAGAACATTCAACAACTCGAAATAAAATGTCATTTTCAAGGAAATTGTAAAAATGTATTTTTGTTCAACATAAGGTCTAAATGATTACTTTATGAAACATGATTTACTCACTTGATTTTCATCAATTTCTGGCATAAGTCTATTTGCTCAATGATCTCTAATTTAATTTTGAATATTGGATACCTGAAAGTGTTCAGTTATACAATTATCAGAGCAAATGATGAGCAAAAGCAATTCCAAATGTGTGTTGAGTGTGTCTCCCTATATAGGATTTGGATTATCCTGTCAAAATTGGCCTACCAGATCTAATGTCCTCTCGAAATCTTAATAATTCTTTCTCACAAAGCAAATCTAATAATAAAATACAGGGAAGCAAATAGCCTCAGTGTTTTTCTTCCTGGAACGCATTATCTGATGATTACAGAACTTCTGTTTGTTTGAAAATGAATGTTTATTTTTAGAGATTCTGTGAATTTTTCAGAGGAATTTTGTTTGAGTTGCTAAATCCTACATATTTTTAATCTTTAAAGAAATATTTTTCATAGGGCACGTGGGTGGCTCAGTCAGTTAAGCATCTGTCCTCAAGTCAGGTCATGATCCCAGGGTCCTGTCAAGCCCCACATTGGACTCCTTGCTCAGTGGGAAGCCTGCTTCTCCCTCCCCCCCACCTGCTGCTTCCCCTGCTTGTGCTCTCTGTCTCTCAAATAAATAAATCTTTAAAATAAACATTTTTCCATATTTTATTATGGTGTAAATTTTTATTAGTGATAATTTTTCGTGATTAAGTGTTTTAAAATGATTGCATTAGATAGTACTATATTTTAAAATAACCATCGGACAATGACTTCCTACTGTGATTTAGAGAACGTATTTTGGTCAAGTCTACCAAAGCCCTGTACTAGTAAGCCAAATTTTCATTGGCTTGAGCTGTATCCGAGATGACTAGTTCTGAGTTATCCATGTGGAAAAATTCTTTGTAAGTATAAAATATCCAAGTAGCCAACAAGATGATATAATGATCTGGGACCAAAATAAATGAGTCTGAATACTTAAGATCCTTATAAAGATAAACTTGAAGTGACACAGAGCACCTGCTTCTCCTGAAATTTGGAAGAATGAATTCATTCCGCCCACAAACACCTACTCTCATGTTATCCTCAGTAAGATCTCATTTAGAAACTAACTAAACAGAGCCCCAAGGTATATGTTTTTTCCCCAAAGCACTTCTATTGAAAGATAATTAGGAATATACTGAGAAAACAATCTAAGAATTGTGCATAATTAAAACAAAAATTATGCAAGCATTTCTGCCATTTTTGTTAGAAGAAATGTTTGTAGTGATTTTAAGCCAGGATTTGCAGCTTCTTTAACACAGAGGTGGAGAGACAATTGGGTACAGCCCTCAAAATATGATGCTTTTTCATTTGCATATTTGAGGACATACCAATGGAAAAGTAACTACAATTGTCACTTACAAATCACAATTTTAGGTGGATTAACTGAGTTGAACGCTCACAACATTCCCAGGGGTTATTTGTTTCCCAAATTTATGTGTGAGAAAAATGGGCTCAGATAGTATGACAGACTAATAGCAGTTTACTCAAATTTATGCTTTGTTTGTTTGCCTTGTTTTGTTTGGTTTTCTTATTATTTTTTTTCCCTAATGTTAAAGAACAAAATTAAAACAAGTACATTTGAAGATCTAATTGGCTGTATTAAACAATTTATAAGTTGGGCAAAATCCCATCTAGCAAGGGGTAAGATTCCGGTGAGTGGCAGTTAGTCTCCAACTAATTAAGTTAGTTAAATTGTCTAAATTCTTGAACTTAGTAAACGGAAGAAAGAATTCTTGAATGCGAGTTACAGAATTTAAAAATCCCAATTTCTCTACCACAAAGTTAGTTCTGCGTGTGTGAGTGTTTGTGATGATAAACAAGCCTGGGTACAGTGGGATCCTTTTGACTGTGATCAGTCACCAGGTACATCAGTGTTTCTGAAGAAATTGATTTATAACCAACAGGCCTTTGTCATGTGCACACATATTTTAAAAGCTGTTCTTTCACTTGCTGCAATTGCCATGTGTCACTGTTCATAACTTTTAGAACTACTTGGCATTGTAAAAAAAGAAAAAATAATAATAACACATTACTGTGATTTAAACATTGTATGCTAAGGATCTTTGTCCTTATCCTCTCTTAACTGTGAAGTCGTCCAAAATGATTACGTTTTGTTTTATTAAAGCCATTGGTTGTTAATCTCCGGAGGGCATGAGTTTGGGTGGTCTAGGTTGTCAAGTAAGGATAACTCAACTGACTAGATAACTACTGGTACTGTTTCTTGCATCGTATGTATGTTTCATTTTAATGGATCATTGTTAACTAGGAGGTGATACCATCTATGGTTTGTGTAGAAAGGAGTAGGCAAGAATTTTCTTAAATAGAAGAAATGAGTAGGTTCTCTATCCTTACTACAAAAACAAAAGGGAAACAACAGGCCCCTGTTCTTCAGTGATTTCACCCAACAGGGTGATTTTCTCCACACCCAGAGATCACCATCCATTTATCCTTTCCTAGGACTGTCTCATTCCCGCTAACACAGATTCCTTCTATCTACCCCTGTACAACTCAGGGAGAGTGACTGTATTTAAATACAGGTCTGATCATGTGTTGAATAACTTCTTTTCAAAAACCTTTAATTGCCACTCTATCCTAAGATTATTAGGATGAAGTCTAACTTTCTATATTCAAAGCTGCTATATTCCAAACTTTAAGAAGAACAATTCCTGACATATTTTTAAATTAATTTTTGAATAGATCTTGAATTTCTTCAATTTTAAATTAATTTGAATAAAAAATGAAATCATGTAAGATGATTGTGGCTTAGGAAAGTTGGGTAGTGGGGAAGTCAAGATTCATGCATTGAGGTCTTCTGTGAATGGATGATGGTAGGATAACATGACTCCAGAACCCCCAGGCGAATGGTAGAAAAAGGTTTTTAAAGTGACAGTGAGGAGTCAAGGTAATAATTTTACATCTACCTTCCATAGAGCCAGGTTTCAGTCAAGGCCAGGAAGTTCAGGGAATATTCATTTATGAGATAAAAAGATATAGTAAAAGGTTTCAATTTTTGTTTTGTTTTTTCCTTTAGTGGGGCATGCCTTTCATGTTCTATAGCGTACTGCATACATTAGTATTATGTATATATAAATCTCCTTGATTAACTTCAAAAATACTAGGGCACGACTCAGTACTCCCACTCTACCCCGCCCCCATCTCTTCCTCTCCTGGGTTCATTTCCATTAATGTCATTACTTAACATTTCCCAGGTATTTAGCTCAGTAGCCAGAATTATCCCCAGAATTTTCCCATTCCCATTAAGATTTTAACTCATTGATATTTCTTCAGTTGTGTCCCTAATTCCATCCATGGTATCTATGCCCTTATTCAGATTATCATTTCTCTTGGGTATTGCAATAATTTCCCACATATTTTCTGACTTTATGGGGAGAGTCAGGCAGAGGATTTATATCAGAGGCTTCGTGTGAAGGCAAAATAAACTTGGATATGAATTTGGCCCATGCTAATGACCTAAGACAGGTTGATTGTCTACATTTTCTTATTTGTAAGTGCAGTTTAACAAATGTGATGATGGGATTCGGGCAGACTACAGTAAAATGTGTTACTTTGGCATGTGGATTATTTCAAGCTGAAAAGAGTCAAGGCCAAACAGACTCAAGAAGAGTCCCCCCCACCCACCACAATTGCCTAAAAAAGTTTAGATGGGGAGTCTGCACCAGGAAAAGAGCCATTACTAAAGATAACTTGTTTTGTTTTAATCAGAAAGACTTCTCCTCATGGCATGGCAAGGCAATAATTTGTTTACCAAACATTTGCTTTCCCATCTTGTGAATTGTCCTCCTCTCTTTTAAAGTCCCACCCATCCCCCTTTTATCATTATTCAGTGATTTAGACAATTGTCTCTTCTATTTATTCAGGATGCATATTGTACAGTACTGTAGCAAGCTTCTAATATATGTTAACTATATTTTTTTCTCCTCTCTTCAGATGCAGAATTTCTTTCTTTTTTTTTAAAGATTTATTTATTTATATGACAGAGAGAGAGATCACAAGTAGGCAGAGAGGCAGAGAGAGAGGGAGAAGCAAGATCCCCACCGAGAGCCCGATGTGGGGCTCAATCCCAGGACTCCGGGATCATGACCCAAGCCAAAAGCAGAGGCTTAACCCACTGAGCCTCCAGGGTGCCCCCAGATGCAGAATTTCAATGACTTAAAAGTATTTTATGATATCTAAGCTGTTATAGAAATATAACTTACTATTACATACTCATATGTTCAGTTACAAAATTATCAAGTAGCCATGTATCAAATAATTTTTTTTTCATTTATTTGACAGACAGCTCACAAGTAGGCAGAGAGGCAGTCAGAGAGAGACAGGAGGAGGAAGCAGGCTCCCCGCTGAGCAGAGAGCCCGATGCGGGCCTCGATCCCAGGACCCTGATATCATGACCTGAGCCGAAGGCAGAGGCTTTAACCACTGAGCCACCCAGGCGCCCTGTATCAAATAATTTTTATATGTTTATTATAAATCGATCAATCCAGAAATTTGGCTGTGTATATCAGATGAATGCTAGCATACATTCATGAAATATTGCTAAACTAAAGATTGTATTGATGAAAATAACGAAGCATTATATTCTTAACATATTGTGATTTTGAAAGTAGATGGTAATGAGATATTAAGCATTATTAAATAAAGATAAAACATTTATTATAACAAATTCAGATTTCTTATTTTGGAAATCACTGGAGTGAGAAGAAAGCAAAAAAAATGCTAAAGTATGCATAATGTAAACTGAATGGCTACATATATTTAAATTCATATATACTCAAGGGTACCACTTCTGAGAAATCTCACTAAAATGTCAAGCTTAATTATAAAACTGAAGAAAATTTTAATTATCAATTAATATAATTTTAGAGGCTTTTGAGAATTTGAGAATCTCTCAAATCTTACTTAAATCAACTTCATTCCAATTGTTAATACATCCACCTGTCTTAGAGTCAAAAAATATATTTATTACTAACATTTTCAAAAATCTTTTTAAAATCAACAAATGGCTCTAAAAAAAAGTATCAGAAAGACTACTTAACTAGAATACCTTATAGAGCAGAGATTTTTTGTTTTCTGAATTTTATAGTAAAATGTTTTACAGAAACTTTTTTAGCATCAGCTTAGTAATGTGTGCATAGGAAAAAATAAAAACAACTAAAACTACATGTATTAATTATCTCCTGCTATGTAACAAATTACCACAGACTTAGTGTCTTCATAAAGCACAGTGATTAGCTCACAATTTCTATAATCCAAGAGTCTTGTCATGGCTTATCTGGGTCCTCTGAAGGCTTTGCTCAAAGTCTTGCCAGGAAGGAGCTCTTGTATGAAGATCTGAATGGGGATGGATCTCCCTTCTCCTCACTCAAGGTGTTGGCAGAGTTCGTTCCCTTGTTGCTCTAGGGCTGAGGCTTGGGCTTCTTGTTGGCTGTCACCTAAAGGCCAACTTCAACTCCAAGTGGTTGCCTTTGATTCCTTGAGGAATCCTTGCAAATTTGCAAATCCTTGCAAATTTCTTATGGTCCAGTTGTTTGCCATTTGAACTCCCCATCATGGCTGTTGACTTCACCAAACCAGCTAGGAGAGTCTCTAAAGCAAGGCTGCCAACAAGACACAGTTCTGTATAAAGTACACAGTCACAGGACTGCTATCTCAGAATCTTTCCATATTGTATTAGTGAAAAGCAAGTCACAGATCCTGCCTACAATCAGGAGAGAGGATGACATGAAGAAGTGAATAATTGGAGTGGGTATTATGGGGGCTGACCTAGGATCTTTCCAACAGACTATGGAAACAATAAACACATAAGAATTTAAGTTAAGTTTCAGGCCAGTAACAGTGGATTGTAATAGACATTATATTCTCTGAGCAACATATCCTTCCTAACACTTTCATAATGAAGGTTTTGGAGTGCCATAGTTTTTCCATAAATAGTTGTTGAGAAGTATTGCATGTTTAGTCTTGTCTTACACATTCACAAAAATAAGTATCTTTCTCCACGAGCAAATGAAAAGTAAATATAAGGGAGAATATAAACCTAATAACTTTACTTTGTGTGTGTGTGTGTGTGTGTGTGTGTTTATATGTGTGTGTGACAAAATGAGTCCTTTTCCTTTTTAAAATAAATAAGCTGTCAAAAACAATAAAATAAAAATAAGGGGTCACCAAGTGCACTTTTTGAGAATGTACGTCTGGAATGTACTTTTGCTCATTTATAATGCATTTGGTTCCATATATTCACCAACACTATATATATAAATATTTTTTCCATGTTTCCAATATAGTAGATTCCAATGAGTTATTTATAAAGGCAGAGACATTTGGTTAATTAGGTTAATTAGGAACTAAGTTTCCATTAACTCTTACAAATAATGGTCTAATGACAAATAATTACAAATTATATTATATTGTATTATAATACAAATGGTCAATAGTATATATGTCAGTGGTTAAAGCAGTATATTTTAAAATGTAAAACTTTTCTTACCAGCCAAAGGATAAAGTGTGATAGTTCAGATGCAATTAATAAGGCATTTTTATCTTCCAACTGAGCCAGCTTTTTATCTTCAAGTGTGTTAGACTTATGCACAACAATTGCATAGCCCTAAGTGACAGTCAATGACTCCCTCACCACATGTTGCTGTGAAAATTCATTGCAAAGGACCAAAAATAGAAGATTTTTTTTTAATTGCTCTTTGTGGTCTTTGGTCAAGACAAAGTTGCATTTAGTAGCTCTGAAGTATAAGAAACAATCCTGGCAAGAACACGTTAGGAAAAAATGCAAGACTCTTTTTCATGGCATAATTTATGCGAATGTAGAGTTTGACTTGTTTATGTAAAATTGGAAGCTCTGAGAATATATTGATTTCAAGTCTGTGTCATTCTTGCAAATAGATAACTCTTGCTTAATTTAGTGAGTTATTCTATCTAAATAAAGGCAGTGAATATTTTTGCTGTAACACTTTTTATAAAAGCATAAATTTAAATGTGATTTACTATTTTCAAAATTTTAGAAATCAGTATTTATACGATGCTGTTATTTTGAGAAATGTTAGGAAAATATGCACTATTGGAATTATTAGGTTGTTAAGATAGCATCTTCTATAGCATCTTCTTGACTCCTATTTTTCCCCCTTTTGCAAAAGATTTTTCAACTTTCAACATTTATGATATTCTGGAATGTAACAAAAATAGTTATTTAATTTTTAGTTTTAGATATTAATCAAGATTTTGAAAGTTTCTGAATATAAATAAAAATAATTAACCTAATGCATTTTATATATAATTGATGCAAATAAAATTATTTTAAATATTGCTTTAAATTCAGAACAGATTGGAACTAACCACTGACATAAATGTTTGTAAATTTGATAGTCAATGGAACTTTGAATGTTTCACTGCTCTCCAGAAGTTCTTCACTTCTAGCTAATACTGTTCAGTGTGTCTTGACAGACTACATAAATTTTACATGAATTTCCAACTTGTTAAACTTTTTTTTTCCCATTAAGAACTTTTGAAAATTTGTCAGTCTATTATTGTTGCATATGCATGAGCAGTATCATACAAACAAATGAAAGAATCAAAAGTGTCTGGAAATCTTTTAATTTTTTCACATTTCATCTTCTCTAAGCCAAAGATATTCTTTTAAATATGTGTATAAAGTTCTTGTCATTTCCTCATTAAATATTTCTGCAATTCCATTAAAGCTTTCACACATGACAGCAATGCTATCATAGGCCTGGCAACACAGTTTCTTCAAATAATGATGACAATACTGAGGGGTTTTTTTTTTTTTTAACTGTTTAAATTATACTCGTCATCTTCATTATCAGTTGAAAACCAAGAAACATTTGGATGGTCTCTCTGGGTATCATATCCCATTGACAGACATTACTTCAAGTTATGGACACAGTTATAGATGTTACAAACTAAATGTTTGTATCCCACCAACACTCCTATGCTGAAACCTTAACCCCCCAAAGTGGTGGTATAATGAGGTGGGGACTTTGGGAGGAGATTAGTCATGAAGGCAGAGCTCCCATGAATGGAAAGACACACCAGAGATCTCTCTTACTTGTTCTATTATGTGAGGACAAAAGGAGAAGTAGGCTGTCTGCAACCTGGAAAAGGGTTCCCACCAAAACCTAATCATACTGGCACCCTGATCTTTGACTTGAAGCCTCCAAAACTGTGAAACTGTGAGAAATAAATGTTCATTATTTAAGCTACCCAGTCTCTGGTAATTCGTTACAGCAGTCTGAATTGACTGACACACTGGATAATCTGAATTATTGTTAATTCCAGTTATGGTATCTTTTCTTTTTTAAACTTTATTTATTTATTTGAGAAAGAAGGGGGGAGAGAAAACAAGGGCACATGTGAAGAGTGGGGAGGGACAAAGGGAGTGGGACAAGCAGATTCTGCTTTGAGTGAGGATCCTGAAGTGGGGGTCGATCCCATCACCCTGAGATCATGACCTGAGCTGAAACCCAGTTGGACACTTAGCCAGCTGAGCCATCCAGGCACCCCCTGGTTATGATATCTCTTGATATTTAGATCTTTTTTTGCTAATGATTTTGTTTTAAAAATAGACATCTTATATTGTGACTGATTCATTATCACAGTACTATTTTCAAAACTACACCATATTACAGTCTGATCGTCAAATATTTGAGAACCGGTATATACTTTGAGATTTGTCATGAATTTTTTGTACTTTTAAAGTAAATTTATAGAATGTCTTTCATTATATTTGCCCCAAATTCACATGGTATGCATGATTTCAAACTGAAATTTTAGGTTTTTTTGCCACAATACTGAGGTCAGACTTAACCAGATAGCTTACTTTGGTGAAACAATTCATTTTTTTTGTATTACTATCACCAAATTACCCTTGTTACTCAAAAATGCACTCCAAACTGAGGATCTTTGCATTGGTTACCCTTTTGCTTGAAATGTTTTTCTCCACATATCTATTTGGCAAAATCCTTTACCCCTTTTAAGTCTTTCCTCAAATATCATTCTCATAAGGAGGTCTACAGTGACCCTATTGAAAATTGCTCTCTGGACCTGTTCCATCTTTTTCCAAGCCAAGCACCTCATTTTACCTCACTTGGAAATAATTCAACTGATTTTTACCATGGGATTATCATTGGTTATCATAATAGATAAGTTACTTATTTTGTACATGTATTATTTATTGTCTCTATACTCCAGAAGAAAGAAATAATTTATTTTGTTTATTGTTGTGTCCCACATGCTTAGAAGAAGTCCCAGCATACAGTAGGGAATGAATATGTATAAGTTAAATGAGTAAACCAATTTAGGAATGAATGAAAGAATCAGTGAAACCTTAGAGTCCCTAAGTGACATATTGGAAGTTTTTATTAAAAATGAAAATGCAGGGTGCCTAGGTTGCTCAGTCAGTTAAGTGTCTGGATCTTAGTTTCAGCTCAGGTCATGATCTCATGGATTGTGAGATCAAGCCCTGTATTGGGTTCCCTGCTCAGTGGAGAGTCTGCTTGAGGTTCTCCCTCCTGCCCCTCCTTCCACTCATGCTCAGGCACTCTCTCTCTTTCAAATAAATAAATCTTTAGAAAAATGAAAATACAGATTAATGTTTTGATACAGTTTTAGAATAATCAAAGTTAACAAAAAAGATCAGCTATGTGGACCATAATGGACCACAGAACAATTTTGGAGAGCTGAAAGAAAAATAAGTATCTATACGAGTAATTTCTTTCTGTGGACAGGTGGAAAGAATACACAAATTTGGAGAGCATGTGAGAGAAGCATTTATTCTACAGCTTTATGCCAATGTATACAATTTAGTTTCTAATTAAAAAAAAGAAAATCAGACCACCTTATTGCTATTTTATCCTTACCAAACAGAACTATGGGTTATATTTCAGAATTTATATACCTGATTTTTAAAATTTTATTTTAACAGTTCTGCAAAGCTTTCAAAGTTATAATTCTTTTTTTTTCTTTTTCATCTATAACATTCAGTAGAAAACACATACCCTTCTTTTACCTTGTCTAGAGGTTGTATTTAGACAAAAAAGCCAACTTCCTAATTAAGGGATTTCCAAGGTGAAGAAACCTAAGGTATCTAAAGTATTTTCAAAAATCAATAATCAATTCAAGTCTAAACTAGTCTAAAAACCATGAATTTAGTATATTCAAGAAATACTGGGGCTCCTGGGTGGCTGACTCTTGGTTTCCGCTTAGGTCGGATCTCAGGGTCTTGGGACCAAGCACTGTGTCAGGCTCCATGCTCAGTGCTGAATCTGCTTGAATTTTCTCTCTCCCTCTTCTTCTGTCCCTCCCTCCTGCACACTCTCTCTCACTGAAATAAATAAATAAATCTAAAAATAAGTCCAGCCCAGCCTGTTGGTTCACGAGTGAAAGAACAGATCATTATTTCCTCTGCTGAATACCAAATACAGTGTTTGACTGGAATTCAGAAGTCTAGTTTTAGAAAAAGAAGAAAAGTATCTTTATACACTACAGCTACGTTCAACTTGGTGAAATGATAGCAAAAACTAATGAAAAGAACAATACTATCTCCCATCTGAAGAGAGCTCACAGGTACTGGTTCATCGACTGGAACTGCAGATGGAAGTGTACACACCTTTAAGATTCTCTATTTCCCTCTGTGGCTCTTCCTCTCTCCCCCTTCAACTTAAGTATATAGAATGTACGTGTGAGGTCACTGTTAAGGCATAAGGAGTTTGATTCTCCCTATTCTCCTGAAAAGTATAAGTACTGGTTGGGGGGTATCCCTGAAGGCTACAATTTTCTTGAAATTCCACCCCATACAACAAGCTGTGAAATCAGTCTCCCAAGGTTTCAAATAAGGCCTCATTGCCCTTCTTATCCTCCTGGTGCTGTGGTATTTTGCAAAAGGGCTGGGAAAAAAAAATACTTGAAACACAATGAAAACTTTATCCTTAATACTGCTTATTCTCTCATAAACATTGGTGGCTGTTATAGACAGAAAGTTTGTGTCTCCAAAAATTCATATGTTGAAACCCCTGATTCCCAATGTGATGGTATTAGGAAGTGGGTCCTTGGGACATAATCAGGTGGACCCCTCATGATGCATTAATGCCCTTAGAAGAGAGCTTATTTTCACTCTGTCTACTCTCTGCCATGGAGGACGCAAGAAGGCAGCCTTCTGCAAACTAGGAAACAAGTTCTCACTAGATACCAGATCGGCCAGCACCTTCATCTTGGGCTTCTTAGATATGAGAAATGTGTTTAGTGTTTCAATTTTACAGCCTGTGGTAATTTATTAATAACTATCCAATCTAACCAGGACAGTGGCCATGTCAGTTTTTGTATTTGATTTAGCAGATTTTAATCTCTTTTAAAATTCAAATATGTCAGGACACCTGGGTGGCTCAGTAGGTTAAGTGCCTGCCTTTGGCTCAGGTCATGATCCCAGGGTTCTGGGATTGAGTTCTGCGTCAGACTCCTTGCTCAGCAGTTCTGCTTCTCCCTCTGCCTGCCGTTCTCCCTGCTTGTGCATTTCTCTCTCTGGCAAACAAATAAATAACATCTTAAAAAAATAATAAATTAAATTAAATTAAAAATATATTAGCCCTCTCTACTTCCCCTTCCTGCCCAATCTAGGTGATAAAAAAAAAAAAAAAATTCCTCAGTCTAGGGCTCAATCTTTTGGCAGTACTGTCATAAAGCTACAGCTTTACAGGTATAAGTTGTGGAGTGCAATATGATTTGTACAGCTAGAAAACCCAAATTAAAGTAAATTTGCATCAATTGGGGGATGATTGGAAAAAATACACTATGTTGTATCATAGAATAATATGCCTTTTTAAAGACAGAGTTTCTTCTGAATTTATTGACTGGACGAGGCTTCCATGATGGTTTAAATGACAAGAGTAAGTTGTAATGAAAGGCATATACAGATCTTCCTCAACTTATGATGAGGTTCTGTCCCAATAAGCCCATCATACATTGAAAGTATTGGAAGTCGAAAATCCGTTTAATACACCTACCCTGTCAAACATGATAGCTTAGTTTAGGCTGTTTTAAGAACACTTACTTTAGGGTATGGTTGGCACAAAATCATCCAACACAGACTATTTTATAATAAAGTGTTGAATATCTCACATAATTTACTGAATATTGTACTGGAAATGAAAAATACAATGGCCGTATGGATACAGAATGGGTGTAAGTGTATTGGTTGTTCACCCTGATGATCACATGGCTGACAGGGAGCTGCAGCTTGCGTGATATCGCCCAGAATTATGAGAGAGTATCGTACCACACATTGCTAGACTAGGAAAAGGTAAAAATTTCAAAACTCAAAGTATGCTTTCCATTGAATGTGTATTGATTTAGCATGAGCATACAGTTGAAAAACCCTAATCAGAGCCATTGTATGTTGGGGACTGTCTTACAGTGGTATGTCTTGATGTAAATCACAAATGAATAAGCAAGGTCCCAAACTTACATAATTTTATAATCATGAAGATCAATTTGGAAAAGAAAATATTAATCTGGTAACACAGTTTATAGAAATGAGGTGGAAAAGAGAAAGTAGAGAGGGAGATGCAGGTTAGATTATAATAAAACAAGTAATTGGAAACCTCAAAGATGTACAGCCACACAGGTGATGTTTAAAATGTCAAAAATTTAAATAAGCACATGTGTGTTTATATACATCCATATGACTGCCATGGGGGTTTGGATGGATTAATTTTGTTACTTCCAAACATGTAATTTTGCAGCTAATTAAAAACTGATGTACATTCATTTTTAATTAACATAAGACTGTATGAATGAAAAAAAACTTCAACTGTCTTACATAGCTTATTTAGCCAATGTATACAATGGAGAATTTCTAAGTTTTCTATAGCAAATTTTATTTTTATTTCTTAATTAAGTAAACAGTGTAAATAAAAAATAAAATATTTCACTGAAATTCAAAAAATATGGAAAATCTATGAAAATTGAGAGTAATTATTTTGGGAACAATAGTGATCCATGGTTAAAAGGAACCGCTGTGTCGTGTTTAGTTAAAACATAGTTCAGGCACAGACAGTGACATCTGGTCCTCTCTTATCCAAACATCTTGGTTTTTATGTGCCTGTTGAAGGTGGTTCATCATGGAATTTAAGTGTAAGTGTATAGTTATTGAATCATCATTTTAGATTTCAGTTTGTTTTTTTCTATTTTTTAAATTTAAGTGATTTTAAACAATTTTCTAAATTTCCTAAACTACAAATTCTGTGTTTTTAAAATCATCCTTCGTAGGAACTTTCTCAAAGTAGCATGGTTGTATTCTTTCTCCAGCTGCAGAGCTCAAAGATTCCCATCTGCCCTTGCTGTCACCACACCTCGTTTGAGATTTCTAGTTCTCCAATGTCTGGCTTCCAACATCCACAGAAAAATGAACAAGAGGAAGGTTTAAGAGCTCTTCAAACAGGTACTGAGATATTACATGTCTACCCTGGTCCTCTGGGACAACATCTCAGGATACCTCTTAAACTTGCTGATTCAAAGCTCAGGTAAAACGCCCTTTCACAAACAACTGCCTAAGATGGCCGCCATCCATCCTCTCCCCACTCCCCACTTCCCTCAGGATAGCAATGGGTCCAGGCAGGTAGTTTTAAACAAATGACAGAATAATTGAATGAATGATTATAAATTCATCCTTTACTTCAATTTTTATATATTCTCATATAATTGGGAAAGAAGGTTGAAAGGTGATAAATATTCACATGTTAGGCTAAGTGCTTTCAAGTGGAATGAAAAGTGAAGGCTCATTGTCAGGTAAGAATTTCACATCCTAGCACTCCCATCCCTGCAATTAATCTCTGGAATAATATTTAATTCATTATAAAATGATATTCAGCTGGTTTCTTGATTATTGCCCTGTTAATATTATTAGTAACACTTAATATCCCATTATTCAATTGTTTGAGGTAGCAAAGTTCAGATTGTAGGTATGGCTCAATATAAGGACTGACGTTCTGGCTCTAAGACTAGCCTACTCTAGTTTTTCATCTCGTTGGTTAGAACAGTCTTGTTGAAATCCTTCTTTATAGGATACAAGCATAACCAATGCAGTCTAAATTTAGCAGGGCTAAATCTAGGCCAGGAAAAATTTTAAGAGTATGACCAAGTTTTTGAATGCTAACTCTGGATAGTCAGTATGTATCACTAAATAATGTTTTGAAGAATAAATAAGCTAATCACATTGAGCTTTAAGTGCAATGCCCAACACATAGTAAGTGATACACTATGATGATGATGATGATGATGATGTTGATTTATTGACAGTATTACGGTGATTCCCAAATGTTTTTGGTCTCAGGGACTCTTTATACTCTTAGATATTATTGAGCATCCAAAATGACTGTTATTTGTGTGCATTTTATCTACCAATACATACTGCATTCACAATTGAAACTGAGAAATTTTCATAATATTTGAAGGATTGACTTATGGGATTATGAAGACTGAGAATTCCCATGATCTGTTGTCTGCATACTGGAGCCCCAAGAAAGCCAGTGGTATAGTTCCCCTCCAAATGTGGAGGCCTAAGAACCATGGAAGACAATGGTGTAAGTCCCACTCTGAGTTTGAAGTTTCAAGCACCTGAGCACCAGAGTCCAGTGTCTTAGGGCAAGAGAAGATTGATGTCCCAGCTTGCACAGAGAGTAGATTCATCTTTTTGATCTTTTCAAGCCCATACCAGGTAGGATGACTACCTACATTGGTGAGAGTGATCTAATTTACTTAGTCTACCCTTTCAAATACTAATTGCTTACCAAAACATCCTCACAGACACTCCCACTAATAATGTTTTACCAGCTATCTGGGCATCCCTTAGCCCAGTCAAGTTGACACATAAAATTAACCATCATAGAAGTGGCATTGCTTTAACTATTCTTTTTTTTTCCCCTTCTAATTTCTTTAATGGTTGATTCAATGCTGTTCAATAGAAATACAGGGCAAGGCACAGATATTAGCCATATGTACAATTTCAAATTTTCCTGTATTTGCATTTTTAAAAAGGGACACATGGCATTCATTTTCTTATGTTTTATTTTCAATATATCCAAACTATTTTCAATTCAACATGTAATAAAGATAAACAATTATTGGGGCACCTGGGAGGCTCAGTGGGTTAAAGCCTCTCCCTTTGGCTCAGGTCATGATCCCAGGGTCCTGTGATCAAGCCCTGGGATCAAGCCCTGCATTGGGCTCTCTGCTCAGAAGGGAGCCTGCTTCTTCCTCTCTCTCTCTCTCTGCCTGCTCTCCACCTACTTGTAATCTTTGTCTGTCAAATAAATAAACAAATACAATCTTAAAAAAAAGAGAGAGAAACAATTACTAAGATATTTTACTCTTTTTTAAAAAAATACAAAATCTCTTAAATCCAGTAGTTGTTTTACACTACAACTCATCTCAGAAGTTGTCACAGTGTAGGTGCTCAATGCCTCTATAAAGACAGTGGATACTCAACACCACAGGCCTGGTTTAGTGAAAGAAAGCTACTTTCAGTCTGGTGTTGCTATTACATACTATGTAGCTCCTCAAAATTTTCTCTATATTCATGAGAAAAATAAGAATAAAAAGATAATAATTTATAACTATTACCAAACTAATCTGATCTCCGTGAACCCTGGGAGGTCTATAATTGGAGAAGCACTGCGATACTGGAAAGGTGAATTGATTCTTATCTTATGAATTTTGAAGGTATAAAGTGGGTCTTTCTTTCCTACTTCTTTGCCTTTATTCAGTATTGGTGGCAGAAATATTCTGATCTCCCCTCTACCTTTGGGGTTCTCAGAAAACTCATGGAAGTTGTTGAGTTGGGAATGAGAGGTTGTACGGCTTTCTGGGGTAGATCTGCCTAACTGCCAGGTCAGCATAGGAAATCCAAAACCTTCCATGAAGCTGCTGCCTCCTTCAGGTGTACATTGGAAATGTTCATGTTATCATGTTTTCTTAACTCTTGCCTGGTTATTTATTTATTTATTTATTTAAGAACTTCCCTGGGTTGTTTGTTTGTTTTTTAGTTTGTTTTAATCCTTAGTCATCTTTAAGGAGCCTGGCCTCCAAAGTATCCCTCATTCCTTTTCATCCATCTGCCATTGGGTGGGAGAAGACAATGGGCCTCTTTTTCTTTTTCTTTTTTTTTTTTTAATTTTAATTCTAATATGGTTAATGTAGTGTTATATAATATAGTGCTATATTAGTTTCAGGTGTACAATATAGTGATTAAGCAATTTCTTACATCACCCTGTGCTCATCGAGACACTCCTTAATCCCCATCACCTGTTTTACCTATCCCCACCCACCTCCCCTCAGGTAACCACCAGTTCTCTACAGTTAAAAGTCTGTTTTCTTGGTTTCTCTCTGGATTTTTGTTTTTCTTTGTTCATTTGTTTGTTTCTTAAATTCTACATATGAGTGAAATTATGTGGTATTTGTCTTTCTCTGGCTTATTTCTCTTAGCATTATACTCTCTAGCTCCATCCATGTTGTTACAAATGGCAAGATGTCATTCCTTTTTATGGCGGAATAATAACCCATTTTGTATATATACCACATCTTCTTTATCAAACAATAGGCCACTTTCTAAAGAGTTTAACATTCAATTTTGTGTTCAAAGCTAGTTGTTTCTCTGTCTTTGTCTCTCGTCTCTTTCTCCCTTTCCACCCTACCTTATAGGTAAATATTAAGCAATTTCCGAAGGCAGAGTAATCTGTTCTCTCTACAGTGTCCTCTTTACAAACTATTGTTTTCAGATAAAGTTTAGGTTCTGAGTCCTTGAGGCTTTGGCTTTTAACAATCTCCAGTTTTTCAAAGTCAAAAGCACTTCTGTCTTTACTACTTCTGACTAAGATTTATTTGACTAAATTGCCTCATTCTTTCTCTTTTCTTATCTCTTTTTAAAAATTTTTTTAAAAGATTTTATTTATTTGAGAGCAAAAGAGAGAGCATGAGAGAGAGAGCAAGAGAGAGAGCATAAGTAGAGGGAAGAGGTAGAGGGAGAAGCAGACTCTCTGCCAACTAGGGAGCCCGATGCAGGACTCAGTCTCAGGACGCTGGGATCATGACCTGATGCCCTAACCTGAGCCAAGGCAGACACTTAACCGACTGAGCACACCAGGTGCCTTCTTTTCCTAACTCTTGTACCAGCCCTGCCCTGAAGGTATTGAACACAGAGGTGATGTAGTTATCATCTAAATAAGAAAAAGGCTAAAAAGAAAGGAAAAAAAAATGTGAGGGAGGGAAAATAGGAGAAAATATACACTAACCATAATGAACACTTGAATTAATATCTGTGGATTTCAGCCCACCACAGAAGTAAATTTAATACTATGTGGTTTCTATTATTTTCTTTTAAGGAATTTAATGATCAAAAAAGTGTGATGAGAAAATGCCATAAATAAAAATGAAGAAGTGCTGTTTTAAAGAAGCCAGGCTTCTTATACGTTTGCCAATTACCATTTTGCAAGGACAAATTAAAGTTAAAAATAAGAGGTTTAAATCTCCCTGTTAATAGGAAAGACATGCTCTCCTTCCTTATTCTTAGGTCATTTACTTTAGAGAATTTATTTTAAGTTTTTTCTCCACTTTTTTGAAATGTACGTAAGACATTTTCAAAGTGAGGTAGAACTTTTGCCAGTGCTAGGTCCCAAAAACATCTTTCTGAAAGGCGAAGGAGCATCTCTGAAATGTAAACCTTATGGGAGATAGTACCTCTCCCTCTCAGTTTCTACGTGAGTGAGGAGGATCCTAACTTGTTGGATGAGCTCCTGGCTCCAAGTTGCAGAACCACCTCCTCTCATGAAGATCTGAGCAGTTTACTTGGCTCGTACATAACGCCAATTAATTAACATAAATGGTCACTCCAGTAATTCTAAGATGGTGTGTGTGTGTGTGTGTGTGTGTGTGTGGTGTGGATAGATGAACTGTGGTGTTGTCAAGTCCTCTCGAGGACTGACTGTTTATCTTGAGAACACATACACAATGGGCTGTACCTGCTTGGCTAAATGAAAGGGCAAAACCTATTTTTGTCTTTGCAGTATCTTAGCAGATTGCCTGGAATATGCATCCCATTCTGACTTAATGCTTATTCAATAATAAGAGCATTTTTTTCTAATCCTTTTGTTAAGATTTCTGGGGTAGGAGAAAATCTTTTAAATTATATTTCTTCCATGTTTTGCCTTAACAATAACAACAACAATGGAAGAAAGAGAGAGAGATGGAGAGACAAAAGATAGACCAAGGCCCATGCTGTTATAAATTATCAGTTCATAAAAACATGCTTTTCAACGCTCTGTGTGGCTGCACACTGCCTGGCTGGTGAGCAGCACAGATATGAACTGAATCCAGGCCACCCCTCCTGCTGTGCCGAGCTCCACGCACAGAGGTGCCTGGACTGATGTGCCAGGAGAAAGGCAGAAAATAGTCTGAGCTCTCGCTGAAGGCCTAGAGAATGAGTGAGAATACAAGGAACATTATATCATAACATGATAATTATAAAACTGAACCGATTCCCAGACAAAATGGGCAAATACTGAACTCTCAAGTTAAACCAGTGGCATGGCTTTCTTGAGGGACGCCAGCTCCATGCGCACAGTCCCTAACGGAAGAAAGTTAGCACAGCTTTGTGAGAAGAAGCAAGCTTAGCGTTTGAGAAATTGTGCCAAGTCTGGGTCCTAGAAGAGTGAACTAGCATCTCTCAATATTATGGATAACACATTATGAACAATCCTCTCAAATGAAACAACTGAATTACAACATTTTATATATATATATATATACACACACATATATATATATACACACATATAATACACACATATACATACACAAGTGTGTGTGTATATATATATATATGTTTATATATATGTATAAATTATAACGTATATGCATGTGTATATACCATGGAGGTATCACAGCATAGCTGACTTTCAGCCTATTTTCTAACTGAATCCTGGAGACCAGGAACCCTCATTTGATGACACAAAGGATTGCAGGACAGAAGATAAAACCGAGGACTGAAGAAAATGCAAGGTTTAAGCTAGGGCCACAAAGGGATACAACCTATATGCAGAAGTAGGCAAGAAGTTATCCTACTGTGCAAAAGAATATAGTAAGGTTTGTGTGCCTTGAAATGACTGCAGGTAGGAGAGGGAGGGAGTTATCTTTAGAAAATTTAAAATCATAAGTGATCCCTCCTGTGGGTTTGTAGTCCAAATTCACCCTCATGAGAGCAGTTTGTAGAGCCTCTAGATAAGAAGCAGCATCAAATGTAAATTTTCTCTAGAGGAAATTAAATTCAAGCCCAACGTTAAAAAGTGATACAATTCTAAGAAAAAGGAAGCACTCACTGAAAAATAATTTTTTCAAGAAGCAGCACAGGAAACCTGAGGCTGACCCAAGTCTGAATGCAGCTGGCCAGCAAGCTAGGCTAAGTAACCCAAATCACATGCAAATATGAAAATTAATATTCACAGATCTACAAAGATGGCAGTTAATGTGTGCTCATGCTACCTAGCATACTTCAAATATCATTGTCCTTTAATAAAGATGAAAACAACTTCAGATCTTCAAATACTTGGCTCTAGAGCTAACTTATGTGTACTATCCCATAGAATAAACATACAACATTTATTTCTCAAGACTTTCCCAATTAATGGACTTCTATTTTGTTTTCTATTTGGTGAATAGCTCCTTTTTCCACTTTATTTTCACTCCTTCATTTTCTTGTTTTTCTCTTTTTGAAACTTATTAAGAATATTGACCATGCTGATATAGAATGGAATGTTCCTAAATTCTGTTATATTGTTTTTTACTGTATGTCCTTTTAAGTTTTCTAAATGTCATCTTCCAGACCTTCAGTAGTTGTGATTCCATCACTCAGTATTTTATTGGATTTTTTTTTTCATGTTAATTTCCAGGAGTCTGCATCTTTGCACTGAGGATTTTTCTTCTTTTATAGAAGTAACATCTTGAATTTGCAGATACTAATTATGTTGCTTTAAAGTACTCACCTCTCTAGTTTGGTTGCTACATGGTGAGGATAGATAATACCAAAATTTATGTACTTAAGGCCTGCCTTTAAAAAGGAAATTCTGTTTTAATCACCTTCTATTCATCTCATTGGTGATGGAAGTTTTCCCATACTGGAGAAGTGAGATTCACAGCAGTTTTTTAGTTGGGTAAAACTCAGGGACTGAGAGAGGAGAACACAGTGCACCCTCCAGGTTCACATGGGAACTGCACCTGGGAAGGGAGTGACCAACTCGATTCTCTGGGAGGCAATCTTTGTAGGTGGCTCCTGGTATGCACCACAGCATGTGACTGACTTGTTTGAATAATATGACTCGCCGGTAGGGAACTGTAGCATGCTATTCAAGTATAAGCAGCAACTGGCCTGATCCCCTCAACAAGGAAGCTTGTTTGACTAGTGGACTTTATCCATGAGAGCAGGGAGGGGAGGGAAACTGTGGGCAGGACATTCCATGTCCTACACATTTACAGGATGTCAGAGAACACAAAATATTACACCTTAATGTTGGGATTTACACCATGAATTCCAATAGAACATATTAATTGTGGTGAAAATTTAAACGAATGAGTGAATGAATGAATAAAAGACAGCAAAACTCAACCTGATATTGTTAGAGAAAAATTTAAAAGGAGACAGAAGATTCCCTTATACATCTTGCATTTTTGTCAATAAAGCTGAAATAAAAATATAAGGTAAAATAACATAAAGAAAGAAGATTCTTTAATTGATTTGTTTTAGCATTTAAAACAAATAACAGCTAGAACATCTATTAAAATAATATTTAAGTCTCTATTCACATTTATGTATTATTTCTGTAAAATATCCATTGTGAACTCATAATAGTTTTAATTAACTTTAGGGTCTTAATGTCCTTGGAAATATATATCAATAGAATTAGACTGAGATAGAGCTATAAATAACATCAGCTTTTCTGGGTATCTTACTGGTAAGCATGCCCATAATTACCTTTTACATTCAAAGATTATGGGATATTATACACAGAAGTTAAGCAATGAAGATCTCACACACACACACACACACACACACACACATTCACTCATTGGTTTACTGAACAAGTTAATGAAATTTTCAATAAATATTGTTTGAACAATATGCACTGAACTGTGCCAGTCCTCAAGAGGAATATAGATGTGTATGACACAGAGAAGGGACAGACGTGTACATGCAGAAACTTAATAGGACCTTTCAGTGAGACTGAATATGAGCCAAGTGTTGTGGGCATATGTGTGAAAGATGCAATTGTAGTTAAAATTAGTTATATATATATATATATGTACATATATATATATATAAAACACATATATATATAAAACATATATATGGAAATATTAAATTGTTATTAAAATATGATAACCCAGAAAGTATTCAATGGTTTCTAGAGCTAGAATTTCATGTTACTAGTAAGGTTTCATATTTATACTTCGGTATTGTTTATAATTACTAAAACCATATGGGAGATATAATAATTTTCAGAAACATATTCAGAATAATTCAGTTAAGCATATCTTACACATATTTTACTAAATAGTATCTAAATATACAAAAACATGTAGTTTATCTTTGTGGAGATTATTGTATATTTTGTTTTGTATGTTTTGCGTAGGATTTTTTTCCCCATGGTTAAACTATACCTTTTTTAATGTCATTACATATATACTTTTCTCATTCTTTCTAATGGCTGCATACTATTTTATAGTTTGATGTATTATGATTTATCTGGTCCCTTCAAATTTGATAGTTACTCAGGTTGTTTCCATTTATTTGTTTATATTATAAAACAAAAGTGAAGGATTATCTGACTCTGTGCCTACCTGGAGATATTTCTCTAGGACAGTTAGTAAAATGTGGGATTATCAGCTTAAATGTAATCCTTAAATGTAATCCTTAAATTTTCAGTTTCCTCTGGGATTTTTCTGGGTCCTTCTCTTTCTGACTATTCTTGTTGGTGAGTGTTTTGTGGCATTGTTCTTTAATATTAACGAGTAAAGAGTTTGTTTAATTAATTTAGATGGTAGCATATGTGCTGTAAAATGTACGTTTTGAAGTTACTTGCCTCAAACAAATTGTTCCTTGAAATAGAAGTCCAGCTGTAGAAAGATACAAATGACTGGGCTTTGTAAAATGTCAGGCTCTTATTAAAATAGTTGAAAGTACGGGACAGAATTTACCTTAATTGAAGGTTTGAAATCAGACCCCAGCTGCTTTCAAGACTCTGATCCTTTCAAATCCACCATTCCCCACTGCTAAGATTTAGGACAAGATGTGATGCAGCTTCATGACAAACATTTGGAGGTTGATGGATGAAGGAAGAGGAGGCAATAATGCCTAAATTTTATAATTTTCCATGGTGCTCAAAACAGGCTACCCTCTGGGACATCCTCTCATTTACTCCTTTAAGTAAATACCAGGGCCCTTAAACTCAGCAGGAATATTGTATTTCACACAATCTTATGAACTCGGTTTTCTGAGAGCTGCATGGTTTTGTTCATTACCACTGAGAAAGGCCACCTGGGTGTGGTAATAAACAGAGGAAGGCATTTGCCAAATCTAAGTGGCCTCAGATTTATTTCTTGAGCTTCAGAAGCATGAGCAGTGAACCAAATAAAATGATCTGTGGTTCTTCTTTGGGCTGTACAACTGTACCAGCAAATAAGAAATGAAGTTCACAGAATAAAAGAAAGCCTTCCGAATAGTTACTTTGTGGCGATTCTCAGTCTTGGCTGAACCTTGAAATTATCCTCACAACTATTTCAAAGTATCGATTGCCAGGCCTCACTGACGATTTGACTCAGAATCCCTGGTGGTAGGTACCAGGTATCGATACATTTTATAGTTATCTGGTGACTTTAGTGCACAGCTAGCTTGGGAATCACTATTGGTTTGTAAATAAAGAATGAGCCACCTGGCTTGGGAGACTTTGAAAATCTGTATCGTGTAATTATGACTTTTCTCCACATGAATAATATGTTTCCTTTTGGAAAAGTGTTGTCTTTATTGGATTTAGGGTGTGTATTTGTGCATGCATGGAAACATGTGTGTGCACATGTGTGCCCTTTTCCCACGCTTATGGTGAGGATTACAATTATAACAGTTTTGCAATTTTCTCATACACTAGGATCCTGAGCCCATACCAGGGTAATCAGTTTTTTGAAGATTTAAGTTTCCTAGTTTTGTCCTCAGGAAAATACACAGGGACAGATATTCCTTCAAAACTTTCCCTCTGTAGAAGGGTAAGGTAAAGCTAGACTGATTTAGTACATCTCAATAATATACGGTAACTCTATCATTAATGTAGTAATTAAAATAGCTCTATGGTTAATTACTGTAATTAATGTCATATTGCCTACCTTTCTTTTCTGTATCTCAGAGAAACTACTATGTATTTGCATATTCATGAAAGCGCCTTTTTGGGGGGTTCTTGTCTTTTATTATATAACACTAGCCAACTTATGCTTTTTAATAACTCACCAAACTTTCTAGATTAGAGATGATACTCCATCCTATATTATTTTGTCATTACTCTTATCAGTGTATGCATTTACATTTTAAAATTTTTATTCTAATTTCAATAATTAGAGTCAATTCAGAAATGCATATATTTGGATACACTGTCTTGAAAGGAAAACATTCTTATTGTGTTTAATGGATTTAATATATTTATTTACTAAATATTTATTAATACAGTTGAAATGGTATATGGTTTTACCTCATACACAAAACCATGTCAGAAATACTATTAGAGAATTTTGGCCTTATCAATAACTGAAGTCAAGTATAAGATGTGACAAATATCTATAAAGGGTAGCAGACCTCATACATAATAGTGAAAGGTCTAAAACCTTCCTCTTATGATGGAGAACGAGACAAGGGATCCCACTATTCCCACTTCTTTTCAACACTGTAGGGCTGGTCCTATTCATCTAATAGAGACAAGGGAAATAAATGCCCCGATTAGAGCAGGCCACCCTCTTAGAAAGAGGGTGATTTTAAAAGAGATCGTTGGGGTCTGGATATGTCACGTATAAGGTAACTGTTTGGAAATATTCTTACTGGTGAAGAATAGAAAGATAAATATTATTTATAGAATAGCACAGCAAATTAAAGACTCATTGGAGAAATTCAGAAAGTGGGGTCTGAGTGTGAATTTACAGATAAATTAATAAATGGAAAATCATTTTGCTAGGGAAAAATGAAGTCACTTCAAAATTTTAGCTTTTATTTTTGTCAAAATTCATGCTGGTTGATGGTAATATTGAGTGATAAGTGCAAGTCAAAGGTAATATAAATATTTTATATGATTGTCATATAATTAAGGTAGGTAGTCTTTGTCCCGGGGCCCTGGCACAAAGCTTGTAAAACCCTTGGAATTTCCTGAGAGATGAGAGTGTCTTTTGTTACTCCTAAGGTGCCCTTTTCTGAGTATACCTGAGTCTTTGCCAATAAGCTGACCTCAGTGTGGAACCCCTAGAGAGCTTCTCCATGGGGCTGGTCCCCAGAAAGACCAAGTGATTAAAGGTTTGGACCTTCCAACCCTTCCCACAGACTTCTGGGAAAAGTGGGGCAGAGGCTACAGATCAAGCTTTATAAAAACTGCTGAACAAGCATTGACAGGCTTCCAGGTTGGTGAACAGATACACGTGCTGGGAGGGTGTCCACCACAGTCCCTAGGCGATAGAAACTCCTCTGGGGGACCATCCAGGCCATCATCTGGCTGTTCACATGTGTCCTTTATTATATACATTCCAGTAAAGTGGTTAGCCTAAAGAAATGCTCCTCTTAGTTCTGTGAGCTGCTTTATCAAAGTAATTGAGCTTGAGAAAGTGGGTAGTGGGCGCCTCCAACTTATAGCCAATTTGTCAGAAGCAGAGGTAATAACGTTGACTTGTGTTTGGCATCTGAAGTGAAGACAATTTTATGGGACTGAGCCTTTAACCTGTGGGATCTGATGCTATCTCCATGTAGATAGTGTCAGAATTGAATTATAGTATGGCCTGGTGAGTCAGTGTCCACTGAGAAATGAAGAATTGCTTGGTGCGTGTAGGAACACACATGCTGGATGTTTGTGTATATATTGTCCTGAACATTGCAATTATCATACACACACACACACACACACAGACGTGCGCGCACACCACACAGATGCACCCACAAACGCATATTCATGGGAATACTGAATGACTCCAGAAGACAATGATGGAGATTTTATATTTATTATTGTGATTTTGTTGTTCAGATCACTAAATTTTCAGAAGTATAATACACATACATTTGAAAGAGAAACAGCCTAAGGTTTTGTTTTTGTTTTTGTTTTTGTTTTTTTAGATTTTATTTATTTATTTGTCAGAGAGAGAGAAAGAGCACACACACAAGCAGAGGGAACAGCAGGCAGAGGGAGAAGCAGGCTCCCTGTTGAGCAGGGAGCCCAATGCTGACTTAATCCCGAAACACTGGGATCATGACCTGCGCTGAAGGCACATACTTAACTGACTGAGCCACACAGGCATCCCCAGCCTACGTTTTTAATTATTATTTAGTACTTGATTTTGTTTTTGTAAACGGCAGAGTTCTTATAAATAGGGTAAATGCTTACTGATCCGAAATAATACAATTGTCCACAAAAATAAACCTCCAGTATTAGAGTAAACCAATTAAATGTTGGTGTGAGTAGATGCTTCTGAGTAAATGCTGTAGCTATGCCGTGAGAGAGTGAGAAAAGCTGGGAATATAAATATAGAGCTAAAAATATTTCAAGAGCAGGTAAGTCAGAAACTCTAAATCTATAATTCATCACATGAAAAAATAATTCTTCTCAGAACAGAGTAAAATTTTGTTCTGTCAAAATCAGTCCTTGTATTCAAAGTACAACAACAGTTGTACTAAGTGGTGTCAAACATATAACATTCCCTGTATTTCCTTTACGTTGTAAATTCTGAAGATTTGGAAAGCTTACTTGTTTTGATAGATAAAACAAAGAGAAAGACAAACATTCGGGCCTACTAAGAAAGATAATTTGTTCTCCTTTCTCCATTGCGATCTTAGTCCTATAAGGCAACTTGAATTATTTTGATTAGTGCAGATTGATATGAATGAATAGTGGAACAACACTAAAAGGGCCAAAATTTTAAAATACAGAAAATACCAAATATTGGTGAGGCCATGGAAAAACTGAAACTGACGACTAGAGCTGGTAGGAATATCATTTGGAATAATTACTTTGAAAACCTGCTTGGCTTCATCTATTAAAGCTGAACATCCACAGTTTGGAGGCATGCTTAGAAACATACCCTTCTAGACCCAGACTCAACATAAATGCGTGGGTGTGCACACTCAGTAGCAAATTAATCGTTATGGTCTCAATCTGGAAACAATCCAAATGTTTATTACAACCAAGTGGATGAATTAATGCCAAATTCATAAAATGGAATAAGGCACTGGATGACAGTAAATCACTCCTAGCTCAGCAAAAACGCACAGGTGACTTATTAAAACAATACTGAGTTGAATAGAGGGCAGGCCAAAAAAAAAACCAAAAAACAAAAAACAAAAAACATAATGTATTATTCCACTTGCTGTAAGTTCATAAGAAAGGAAGATCACTCAGAGGTTGTTAGCCCTCAGGATTGCAGTTAACTTTGGGAAGAAGAGAGTAGGATTTGAAAGCAGAACAGGTGACTTCTATTTCCTGATGGAGATATTAATTACATGGGGGAATCACTTCGTGAAATTTCATGAAACTGAAATTTATGATGAGTGTGCCCTTTTATATGTGTATTATTCTTTGATAAGCAGCTGTTATTATTAATGTCAGGATGAGAGAAATTAGCATTCACATCATTTTCTGATCATTTCGATGGATACCTTAACTCTCTAACACTCTCTCATATAACTT
This sequence comes from Lontra canadensis, assembly GCF_010015895.1. Lineage (NCBI taxonomy): Eukaryota > Metazoa > Chordata > Mammalia > Carnivora > Mustelidae > Lontra > Lontra canadensis. Next base: position 23,066,668 of record NW_022631016.1, on the reverse strand, counting down.
ACTTAGGTTCCTGGATATCTAGAAGTATTTTTAAGTTATATGGGACTGGTCTTCAAAATTATGTAGACATTAATTTAAAAATTCTACAACTTAGTGGACATGGTGTTTTCATTAAAGTGTTAATGAGTGACTTAACTAATTGAGCCACTTCTATAGAAAAATTGCTTTAGACAAACATAATGATGAATAAAGCACAGACCATCTTTTATGAAACAATTTGGAAGGGAAACTTAAAGATTTTATTATAATATAATTTGGTAAAATAATGTGCAGTGTAGCTGGAAGAACAGAATGTATTTTGTAGGATAACAAAGAAACTGTAGGGATAAAATGCTAACAAAGAAAAGCACATATTAAACCTAAAAGGCACCACTGAAGGAAGTGGGGACAGAGAACTCTGAGAAGTTGGGATTACCAGAGTAGAAAGAATGGCAGAGGGAACCAAGGAAGGACTGTTAAGTGACAGGGGCAGAACAAGGAATATGGGTATGTCTGTCTTTGCTCAGTCAGCCATAACAAAAAATACCACCGACTGGGTGGCTTGAATGACAGACATCCATTTCTTATAGTTCTAGAGGCTGAGAAGTCCCAGGTCAGGTGCAGGCAAAGTAGATTTCATTCCGAGATTTCTGCTCTCGGCTCGTAGGGGGCCAGTTCTCACTCTGTGCTCCCATGAGCTCTCTGAATGTGTGGGGAGAGAGATTATGTATATGTGTATGTGTGTGGGTGTGTGTGTGTGAGAGAGAAAGAGAGAAGGAGCGAGTGAGCTCTGGTGAATCTTTTAAGGACACTAATACTCTTGAATCTGGGACCCTGCCTTATGACCTTATTTAAACTTAATTACCTTCTTATAGACTCTATCTCCAAATACAGAAACATTGGGGGTTAGATCAACATATGAATTTGGGGGGGAGAAGGGACAAAATTTAGTCCATAGAAATGTAAAATGTTAATGTTTATTTCTAATTAAAATTATATAAAATGTACAAACCCCATATAATGAATCTCATAAATATTTAACAATTTCTTTCTTTCTTACTCTCCCTTTCTATCTCATTCTTTCTTTCTAACTCTCTAGTTACTAAGAAGGAGAGAGAGGTGTCAGGTACGTGATAGTAACTTTAATAGTTTCAACATGTCCTGTCTTCCTAAATTGATCTATAAATTAGATGTATTTTCAATTAAGAATTCTAAAGACAAATTTTAAGATAGTATATTTAGAAAATCTTTAACGGCAGCTAATAAAATTCTGCAACAGGAGAGTAATGAACGACCTTATTCTTCCATACATCAAAATGTACCATGAAATTATAATAATTAAAAGTGAGATCTTCATGAGGAGATTAGAAAAACAAAGTGAGGCAATATCAGTAGAACTGTTTATGTCAAATAATGTTAGATCTCTATCTCACAATATACAAGAATAAATTTTAAATGAATTAAATAACTGAAAGTGTGTATGTGTCTGTATTTTACTTGATATACACACATAGACACACACAACTAAGGATATGTATGTGCGCATGTATGCGTGTGTCTCTGCATAACTTTTGTCTAGGAATACCATCCTAGACCAAAACTTTTTAAGTTATAATACACACAGTGTTTTGGCTTAAAGTCCTGATGAAAACAGAATGGAAATAGAAACACAACAACTTCTCTAGGCCAAGCAAGTAAGAGGGAGAAAAATGTCACAAAAAGGAACAAAGACAGAGAAGACAATAGGATAAACATCTTGTAACATATATATCTCCAAGTGTTCGAATATTTATAAGCAGTTATACAAACTGATGAGAAAAACTATGAAACCCCAAGTAATCTTTTCCCATGACTAAATTTTACGCTGGTTTCCACTCGCCATGATCTAGTAGTTACTGTTTCAACTACAGATGTCCTCACTCTATTCCCGGTGGGACACAACGTACCACCACACCACATACCGCATTCCTGTTGTGTAGTGATATAATCTCTAGCTGCTGCCTTTCCTCTGGTCCTCAAGATAGACCAGCGGCTGCTTTCCATTATCCTGCAAGCTTTGAGCTAAATGAGAAAAATAATCATCCCCAGGGTAAGAGATATACAATTTTGGACCAAGAAACACACTATGATTAGATGGTTATGAAAAGTTGTCAAGAAAATAATTTCTGGAATCAGATAGCCTGCTTTTACATTCCAGTTTTTACCATTTACTGGTAGTAGAACTACATGTGTGTTATTTCACACCTCCGTGCCTTGTTTCCTCATTTGTAAGAGAGAGTCTGAAAGAGCTGATTTTTTTCTCTGTGTGCTCACGGTGGAGACAGGACTCTTAAGAAGTTTGTATATGTGTTAATTCACTGAATCTTTACAAACACCTCATGTGGGAGATGCTATTTGTATCTCTATTTTAAAGCTGGAGAATAGGAATCACAGAGGGGCAAGGTGACTTTTGCAAAGTCAGAACTGAAAATTGGTAGGGCCAGGAAGACACTCGGGGACAGGAACTTACCTGAGCATCAGATCAAAGAATCATCTGCATCCTGTGAGGGAGACAGTTCTCGTATAGCAAATCTGACTGCATGGGGGTTGTTTATAAGGAGGGCTCACCTGGTATCTGGTGCTTTGGAACCCCTCTGAGGGAAAAGCTGGAGACGGTCCACGGAGGTATGGATGCCCACTTAATTAGAATGGTCTGCAGGATTTTTGGTTACTTAGAGAGCTGAGATATTCTACTTTGGTGCAATTTAAGCCCATGCCTGTGTCTGCTATACCCAAATATGTGTGTGTGTGTGTGTGTGTGTGTGTGCGCGCGCGCGCGCGTGCGCGTGTGTTTTTTTTTTTTTTTTCTCTTTGACATTCTGTGGACTCTATACCTGTTCCAATTGTTTGTTTGTTTGCTGATCAGATCTGCCCATGAATCCCTCTCTAGATTCATTGCTTTGCAAGTTACTGTTCTCAGGATAACCCAAATGGAAGGCTTTATTGCTTAGCAACCATGGAGCCTTCCCCAAGCCTCTTCTAGCCTGAGGGCACTGGTGGTATGCAGTGTTCCTTGGGAGTGGGGCTGCAGGGACCTTTCCTTTCATAATATGTTTTAGCTCATCTCTCCATGTCCCCTGTCACATAGCAACACTAATTAGGCTTTGCAAAGAGAGATACTACAGAAAGATTCCACATAGGTAGCTCAGCAGATGAATCTGGGTAGTTGTGCTTCCACAGTCCCCTAAGGTCCTCTCGTATGTCCAAATTTAATTTGCCAGGACGAATCTACTTGCCAGTCAGTAGACCTTATACTTTTAAAGGTCAAACAGTAAGATATCCTGTGGTTTCAAATAAGAAATGATTGATTTCTGGCAAAGCATCACTCCCGAGCCATGTGTCTTTTTTTCCCAATAGGGTATGGAGTCCAGATTTTCATTTCTCTTTCAAGCTTAGGGCCCTGAGACTATACATTTTTCTTCTTTTCTAATGAATTAAGGCAACTCTTGTATTTGCTTCCCTAAAGCATGCACATCATGTAACACAAGGTCTAGGCTCCTAAAAATTTCAGGGGACAGCTTCATTAGTTGATTTGTATTTCATTACTTGGTGGTGATAGGTTTACACCCCATCGCTGGGAAAAGCTCACTCCTCTCTCTGTAGTCTCACTTCTGGGTATCTGATGCCTGCAACTAAATTCTTTCTCTCATAGAGATTGTTACCTTCAAAGGACAAAGACCACTAAAACCAGCTGAACCATAAAGGGGAATTCAAAGGTTTACCTCTCAGCAGCCAAGGGACATACATCACCCAGCTATTCAGCGACTTGATTCAAGATCTGGTAATTCCTGACCTGGTGTTACTCTCTGTGTCTTTGATGCAACGTAAGCTCATGGCCCTTCTCTGTACCTTGTACTTCTGAATCACCTGTCATAAGAAACACATTCTTGGGAGATACCTCATTTGCAAGGAATAGGTTAACTCTTCTTCCCTTATCCCATTATCTGTGGCAAAGGGCCTGAGCCATTTCTGCTCCGATGGAGGTCATGCCCATGCATTCAGCACAGACCTTAGGTGCTGGAGATTTCTCAGAGGATCAGGAGCTGGAGAGGTATCATCACATTTCACCAGTCACTCACCCTGTGTGAGAAATAATATGACAAGAATGGGGGAAATATATAAAGCATTATTATGATAACCAAACCAAGGATATACCTATTTAAGTTCACAAAAGGTGAACCCAATCAAAGACAAGAGGAAGAGTGGTCTGAGCGTCAATATAATCCAGTGGCTAAGGATACAATAAAATGGTTGGGGTCAGGTAACAGATTTGGATTGGAATCTCAGTTCTTATCACCAGCTGATTGACTCTGAGCAAATTATTTAACTTCTCTGGGCCTCAGTTTCCTCTTTTATAGAACATAGACTTTTTTTTTTAGGATAAAAACAGATTTCCTTCATTTAATTTCATTAGATTATTGATAGCCTATAACAAGATGTCCAGTCCATAATAAGTGATCAAAAAAGTTTAGCTAAACAAATTAAAAAAAAAATAGTTACATGATAACTGTCATGAGCATCTACGAAGGCGCACACATGAGTTGTATCTTTGCACAATGTCAGCTTTACTCAATCCTAAAGTAAATTAATCATAATTATGAAGCAGGGTCAGGATTCCAAACTCAGTGACATTTTACCATGTGATTGGACCTGGCTTCTTACAGCGCACAGAGCAGAAAATAAGACAAGCCAACAAACAAGATAACAGGGTGCAGGAAGTTAACGAACCAAATGCAAAGTCAGCTTGTGGGCACGCAGTTGGCCTGGGTCCGCTCTCGGCACTTACTGCCGATTGTGTTCAAGCAGTGAAGGATCTGAGTTCTGTTCTGAGATCAATCAGGCAGAGCCTTTGGTGGCAGCTGCCTTTCTTAAGTGGTCAAACGTAGAGGGGTCATGTTTGAAGAATTTGACAGTACAATTCACTGCAAAATTCTTCCCCCTTTTAATGGGATTTTCTCTCTCTTGGGCCCCTACAGAACTCTTCTGCTCCTTATCAGGTCTGGGGTGTCAGCTGATGTGGGTCCTGGCGATGTCTCTAGCTGTGGTACCTTACCTGCTTGCAACATTGCTTGATGCAGGCCCCCGCTTGACAGGAGCGACTCCATCTTGCTCTCTACAATGACTTCTAACATGAACGTGATAGAGGGCCGTGGGACTGTTGAGCGGTAGAGATGCTGAAGAAGACAGAGTGGAAAAACATCATTTGCTCTTGACAATTAGAACTCCTGCTGTCAGAAAGGGTTTGATTACGGCAGCTGTTGAAAGCGAGAGTAAGAAGGAGGATGTAAATGGAGAGTATCACAGTTCTATCAAGCCCACATTGCTTATGATTATGGAGAGAGTAGGGTACCAAAAGGAGAAGTCAGTATATGTAGACAGCATATCACAGCTGCTTATGGAATTTTGGAAATAACATGTATGATGTTTGGTCTAAAAAGAAATCTCAACAAACAATATTTCTCAACCCTTCTCCTCCCTTTTCAGATAGAGATTTTAAGGCATAGAAAGTTATAACTGGGGCTCTTGAATAATATGAATCCTGACAACAGGCCACCAATTATTGGGGGTGAGCCATGTATGTATATCCTTGCTGCCTAGCACGGTGCCTGATATATAATTCATGCCTAGAAAGGGAAGGATTCTTTCATTTTCCTTTCTTGTATTTATTCAACAAATATTCATTTAGCATTGACTGAGTGTCTAGAGATAGGTGAGGGATATGAGGAAACAGGATGCAGATTTCCTTCACACACACATCACTCTAGTGGCTGATGTATGTTTTGAAATACTATTAGCTGGTCCTCACGAGTACTAAGGGAATGATTGATTTTGTGAAAAATACTTTCTGGGGGAAATGACATTTAAAATGCATCTTGAAAGCTGATTGGAAATTCATGAAAGAGAAAGACAGAGAGATTATTCCAGTAAGAAGGAACAGCGAAAAAAAGTTCAAAGATGAAAAAGCCGTTTATTATTCATTTGAACTATGCTCCCATGTGATTATTTACAAACCATAAGATACTTTCAGATTTATTTGTAATATGGGGAATGTGATGACATTTTGGTCATATTTTAAACATTTATATATCTCAGTAGGGAGGGAATGCTATAAATACCAATACTCTGTCTAACTGCACCCACCAAGTGGTTATAAGACTTAATGAAAAATTAGGCTTTCTGGAAAAAATAATTACTGTAGATTGCATAAGATGTATCTGATGACTGAACACACCATATTTGATTACTAATCTTCTGTAATATGAACTAGAAATTTTAAGATAAATCACTAATGGTAATTAAGAGAAACTAATCTCAACATATTTGGTATGCATGTTCTTTATCCCAACACACACGCGCACGCGTGCGTGCACACACACACACACACACACACACATCGTAAACACCATAGGGTTATAGAGAGATGTCATCTGAGTTAGGGGATGAAACATGGGATTTGGGGTTTCTGAGACCATAAATTTTAAATAAGCAAATCTTGTCTAATCTTTTCAAGGTTCCTATGTTATTATATACCTGGTCCTAACAATGACATGGAAATTTTCACTGGTTTGTTAATTGTAAGTAAAAAAAAAAGAAAAAAGAAAAAGAAAAAAAATAGTTTATCACTGAACACTATAGAAACTACTAAAATATTAGCCATCTGGTGCAACAAAAACAAAATTAGAATACAAGTGAGGAGACCTGGATTTCACCCAGATCTGAAACTTGACTTCCACAAGATGCTGTAAACCTTTGTTGCTTTATTTGCGAAAAAAACAAGACACTCAACCATGTTTTCTGGTCAGAGACCTCGTTTGAGAATCTGATGAAAGCCGAAGGAATTGTTCCTTCCTCTTGCCCTTATTTTCTCTTTAAATATGTGTTTTCTCAACATATTTTTAGCATTCAGGAAGCAAGGACTACTGAGTCAATTATTTCCATCCCAAAGAAAGGCCTGCCCCAAACTGGTGATTGACTCTGAACAGATTTTTTCTAATTTTTCACCATAACTGGTTGTTGGTCGGGTGGGCAGTGGAACTGGGATCTGGAAAATGAGATCTCTGGAATTTCACCATTTTCAAGAAGCAATAGTTATAAAAAAGTCCTGTTGTTCATAGACATTCAGCTAAATTATTTTAACAGACATGTCCAATTTTTAGGATGTTTTTTTTCTCTTAACCCTAATTATTTCATTCCACTCTCTTCTTCCTTGTGTGGTTTCTAAGGATAAGATGCATGTATCTTTCTCCTTATGTTCCTGTATAAGTAAACTGTTTTCCTTGTTTTTTGTTTTTGTTTTTTTCCCTAAACTCCCTCGGGCTTCTTTCAAGGGTTTTCTTTTTCTTTGATTTTCTATAGTTTAAAATGACATGCTTAGGTACAATTTTATTTTATTTTAAGATTTTATTTGTTTATTTATTTATTTATTTGACAGAGAGATCACAAGGAGGCAGAGAGGCCAGAAGAAAGAGAGGGGGAAGCAGGCTCCCTGCTGAACAGAGAGTCTGATGTGGGGCTTGATCCCAGGACCCTGGGATCATGACCCGAGCTGAAGGCAGAGGCTTTAACCCACTGAGCCACCCAGGTGCCCCTAATTTTATTTTTAAATTCATCCTATTGGTGTTCTCTGAACCTTCTGGATCTGTGGGTTGGTGTCTGACATTAAATTTGGGAGAAATTCTTGGTCATTATTATTTCAAATATTCCCTCTGTTCTTTTTTCTCTTTCTCTTTCTAGTATCCTCATTATGTGTATGTTACATCTTTGGTTGTTGTCCCAGTCCTTGGAAATCCTGTTCTGGGTTTGTTTTTGTTTGTTTCAGTCTTTGTTCTGTTTGGTTTTCAGTTTTGGAGGTCTGTATGGAGGTCTTCTCAAGCTAGGGGATTCTTTCCTCAGCCATGTCCAGCTGGCTAATAAGCTTATGAAAAGCATTCTAAATTTCTGTTTCTAAATTTCTGGTTCTTTCTTAGGATTTACATTTCTCTGCTTAATTGCTGTTTTGTTCTTGCATTCTGTCTACTCATTGGAGTCCTCAGCATCTTAATCATAGGTGTTTAAAATTCCCGGCCTGATAATTTGAACATCTCTGCCATGTCTGGTTCTGATTACTTTGTCTCTTCAAATTGTGTTTTTGGCTTTTTACCTTGCTTTGTAATTTTTTTTTTCTTTCTTAGTAGCCAGACATAATGTGCCCTGTAAAAGGAACTGTTGCAAATAGGCCTTTAGCAATATGATGGTGAGGTGTCCGGGGAGTGGAAGGGGCCTACAATCCTATGATTAGATCTCAGTCCTTTACTGACGCTGTGCCCCTACACTGTGAGCTTTACAAGTGTTTCCCAGTCTTTTTCTCCCTGCTCAGGTGTAACTGGAAGGCTGGGGTTGGCTGGAGTTGGGTTGGGTATTTCCCTTCCCTGGGCCAGCTAGGCTCCGATATTACCCCAGCAAGTAAGGCTCCAATTAACTGGTTCCCCTGAAGGTAGGCCTTGTTAAGAAGAAGAGAGTACTCTGAGTATTTTAGAATGGTTTCTTTCCCAGCTCCTTGCGAGAAGCAGGAGTGGATTTTCTTCAGATATTTACTGTGGGAGCCTGGTTGAACTCCCGGAGGTATAGTCACCACATTGTGGGGTCCCCTATGATTGGACTGGGTCCTCCTGGAGTTTCTAACTATCAGAGTTGGCCACACTGTGCCACCAGCGCTTTGTCAGTCACCATTTGGATTTTTTGTACCAAAGCTCAGTTCCCTTGGGTGTTTTATGCTCAGGGCTCTTTGCCCCAGGAAGCCTGCATTTGCCTCTGAGTCTTTTCCATTCTGGGAGCAGCAGTTTGCACTCTGCCTTCTCCTCTTTTATGGTTTGAAAAAAAAAAAAAAATTGTTGGTTTTTTAGTCTATTCAGTTTTTCACTTGTTAGAACAGAATGGTGACTTTCAAGCTCCTTCTACTTGAAACTGGAAACCGGAAGTCCATTTATATATTTATGTACCATAGACTTCTCCATATTCTAGGGATGAAATGGTGAGTGAATGTAGCGGAGCTAAAATCTTCTGAGACAGAAAGGAAGAAGTAACACTGAGTGCAAACACAGGTACTTCTGTGTATGTAACAGATACAATCTTCTCTGCCTACTCCCTACAAATAATTCTAAATTTTCTTGGGAATATCTCAAAACACTTAGACATATTGAGGTACAGAAAATTGTCCTAAACTGGGCTAGGACCCGGATTCTTATTTCAGTGCTGCTTCTTACTGGTAACTTGTTATGATTTTGACTAGAACTCTTTTTTAGCTTGTCTGATCCTCACTTTGTTACTAGCGACAAATGGAATTATATCTTTCCTCACAACTGTTTTATTTCAAAAGAAATAACTTGAGCAAAAGCACTTTGAAATCTGTAAAGTCCTAAAGAAATATAAGTTATGACTATACTTTCTGGAAATTGTTTTTTAAATGACATTAACATTTTTAAATGACCATCCGATTAAACACAATTCCTCATTTAATCTTGGATATTTCAATATCGTGTCCACAGGCATCTTTTGATTTATGCATGATACACAGAGCTTTACAGCTGTTTAAATATATCCAATCATGTCTCTAACAAGTGGGACTAAGGGCAGAGATTTTTGTGGTTAGCAAGTTTATTCAAAGATCATTAAAAAGACCCTTCTCCTATGATCGTTGACCAGTGATGTTCTCAAATTCTCCTGTCAAGTCCTCGTTCTGAAATCGGTTTCATGTTGTGCCACTTTGCTTGCGCTCTGCTGCAAAAATCCCTCCTGACAGTCTAACATCAAAGGAAACAATGTTGTTTCCTTAAGCAAAAAGGACAGAGCTGTGGCTGCCCAGGCTTTACAAGTGCCAACAGCATTTCTTTCTAAAGCACCTGCTGTTACACATCAGCTTCAGCTGGCAAAGGACACAGACAATGACAGCCATTTTTTTTTTATTATTATTCCTTTCCAGTGTGTGAAAGCAGGGTCATGAATTTTATACAGAGAGCATTAATTTATGGCACGCAGACAAGCACTTGCTTCCTTAACCTCCAGACTCATGAATCGTAAATATTACTGTGGAAGGTAAGAGAACAAGTAGCTGCTATGGAGAGTAATTGACAGGCAAAACCAAAGAAAGGACTCAGTTTGGAAGGTGTTCACTATCGCAGGGCACTGGATGTGAAGCAGAAAATGAGATCTGCACCGTCAAAAAGAAAACTAGTTACAGTGGTCTTGCTCATCATTTTATCATATCCTTCCACCTATTTTTGTTTTCTGTCATTTCTCTAATCTTATTTGATTTATGAGAATAAAATCTAATTTTTGAAAATTCTATACATTGTTTATACAGGCCTCGATCAACTATGCACATTTTGCTCACACCCCTCTATAAAATAAATGTACACAGTTAAATACGTACCTTGGTTCCTATTTAGGGGTTCTGGTCATCATCCCTCCTGCAATTTAAACCTCAGCCACTTTCAGGTTTTTGTATCAGTCTTAGTCATAGGCTGTGTGGTCTTTTACACCCACTGCTTTATGCAGATAATATCACATTTATCTCATGAACTCTGAGTTAAAATCATACCCCAAATCAAAGTGCTATCCATTCCCCAAGTCTGAAATCTTTTATTGATCTGCTCCTGTCTTTATCACTGTTCTCTTTGGGGAGCTCAGACCTCCCACCCACCAACAGAATTAGATGTCTCTTCACCAAAGCTCTGCTTACTTCCTTGGTTCTTTTTATTACGTTCTAATTTTTATGTCCATTTTTCTCCTAAGGCAACTTCATGCTTTGGGACTTCTCAAGTCCTCCCTCCTCTGTGTCTTCTGTCTTCCTTAATCCAAGACCTCTCTTTAAGTGCCCTTTCCAGCACCTCTAAACAACAGAAGGTTAGAAAACTTAAGTAAGTCCCTCATTTCCTCTGAAAGAAACAAGAATTAATTTATCCTCCTTTGGAAACAGGAAATGAAATATTTATTTCTTTTATTTTTATTTGAGAGTTGGAGCAGTGATAAAATTCCTATCATAAAAATGTCAACATTGTTAGTGTTGTTATACTGCTGTTATTGATAAACCTGGATCTGTCGGCCTCCATAAAAATAGATTTCTTTCCTTGATGGGTGGCGAAAAAGAAATGAGGAAATGCTCCTGTGCCTCTTCTTGTAAACAATCTGAGTGTCTGGAAAAGTCTGGTTGTATATTAAAGGCTGAACTCATAGGATTTCTTTTGCTCAAAAAAGTCTTTCGGGCTGCTTTTCATGTTGCTTTGAGTTCCTCTTGAGATGGCATAGTCACTTTCCTGTGACTCTGATTGTCATAGCTTCGTGATGCTATCTTCTTTTTGATTTTTCTGTGAAATAGGAAGTAAAATATGTATTCATTACTTCTGAATGTGTCTGTCTGCTTAAGAAGAGCTTAAGCCTTTCTCTTTAGATGACAAACTGCCCACGACACCACTATGGCCACTGGCAGAATATTTACTCCCAATTCCTGTAGATGTCCCATCTCTTCTCCTCAATTTTATTTACAAAAAAAACAGATACAATGTTTTATTTCCTTATTTTTGATATTGAGGAAGCCTTCTGGCTAACTGTATATTTCTAGCACAAGACGCAATTAGTTTTCCTCACATTGCCAATTCAGTTCAAACAAATTTAGAATGAACCCTGGGGACTTAAAAGATTATGAGGGGGAGAGAGAAAAAAGATGATGAGGGAAATGTATTGGGTATTTGAACAAAGTAATACGAAGATAAAAATGATGTCAATATCCAAAGCCTTTTCCCATCTTTCTCTTCCCCCTAAGCTTCTTTTACCCACTTCCCCCCTGGCAGTTATCTGCCACCTTCTCTTTATCCGGACCACAGGATGTAGACATAGCTCCAGTGTTAACCTTGGGAATGATGTGGCTTAGAGAGGAGGCAGTTGTTACTTTCTCTTCCTGAACCTTGACCTGGGCTCAGCTGTGCAGATTTCTAAATTCTGTGTCTCAGCAAGAGCTAGAGAAGTATAGCTGAGCCTCTGGTTATCCTCACAGGGTGGACGCAATGACATCAATGTCAGCTTTGCTCTTTGGCTAACACTAACATTTGTGCATCAGAGTGAAACTAAATTCCTGCTGGTCTTTCTTTTCTCCTCCAAAGCAAGCCGGAAGCTTATCTGTCTAATTGCCCAATGACAGTGTCTTAGTTCAATTTCTTGCATGCACTTTTACAATCCACTCTTCTCTTTCTCCCTGGATCTATAATCCATTTTTTCATCCTACTATCATTCATTCTACTTGGTGAATTGCAAGCTCATTAGTGCGATGAAGAAGGTCCATTTTAATTTGGCACAGGCTGACTTTTTGTTATAGCGAACCTACCAACAACCTGGGCTTCTATGACTGATTTACAAACACCACATATGTCTCATTCTTCACTCTTATTCCTATGTGCTGTATGTCTCTAATGTATTTTCTCAGTTTGCCCTTTCACTGAACCCTGGGTTACCTTCAAGATTCAGATTAGTTATTACTTGTTCCAAAAATTCTTTCCCAGATTCAGTATTTCTATCTCAGGTGCAGTGAGATGATCTTCTGACTCCACACAAATGTAAACTAAGATATAATTATATTATGACATTTATCACATACTATTGTATACATGGTTTTCTACCATAGCAATATCCATTTTATTAAGAGCAATAAAAAAGAATGTCTCTTTTCTAAAAATCTTCACATCCGCAGAGTTATACATGTGCTTGCAACACTAGGGTTATTAAGTAAATATTATTTGAATTCACAGAGGATAGCACATCAATTGCATGAAGAATTTGGTTGTCTTATATATCAGTAAGTTCTTCTGTAGTAACAAAAGAACATGCAAATCTTAATAGTTTACAAACAATAGAATTTATTTTTCCCTCCCATAGTGTTTTGATGGCTCTAAGTCTGCTATGTCCGCTGCAGATCTGCTGAGCTCTGTCAGCCTGTGATCACCTGCACCATATGTTTCATGATTCTAGAACGTAGGTTAAAAAAGCAGCTTCTGCTTGTGTCATGCTTTTCTCATGGCAGAGCAGGATTAATGGTAGAGAAACATGCATTTTTAAAGCTTCAACTCCTATCTGGCGTCCTGTCACTTTGGCTCATATTACATTACCTTAATCAAATCACGATGACTGAGCTTCATAGCAATGAGTTGAGGATGTAACTCCTCCTACGGGAGGAATCGGACATAACAGGACAATAGGTGGGGAGAATATATATTCACATACCTCAGATATTGCAGGTCTGCCTCCAGACCAACACAATAAAGCAAATATGGCAGTAAAGTGAGTCAATTTTTTTTTTGTTGTTGTTTCCTGGTACACATAAAAGTTATGTTTCACTATAGGGTACTCTATTAACTATGCAATCATAAGAAAAAAGCAATGTATATACCTCAATTAAAACACTTTATAGCTAAAACATGCTAAACATCTGAACTTTTAGCAAGTTGTAACCTTTTGCTGGCATCATCTTGATGCTGAATGCTGTTGCCTGATCAGGGTGATGATTGTAAGGTTTGGAATGGCTAGGGCAATGTCTTAAAATAAGAAAACAGGAAGGTGACTGCATCAATCGACACTTCCCTTCATGAACATTTTCTCTGCAGCATCCAAAGCTGTCTAATAGTATTTTACCCATAGTAAAACTTCTTTAAAAATTGGCTTCAACATTTTCAAAGACCTTCTTTCAATCCTGTCAAGCCCTGCTATTGCTCTGTCAATTAAGTCTATGTAATATTCTAAATATTTTGTTGTCATTTCAACAGTCTTCACAGCATCTTCACCAGAAGTAGATTCATCTCAAGAAACAATTTGGTTCATCCATAAGAAACAATTCCTTATCCATTCAAGTTCTATCATGAGATTACAGAAGCTCAGCCACATCTTCAGGCTCCACTTCTAATTCTAGTTCTCTTGCTGTTTCTACGATTTCTGCAGTTACTTCCTGTACAGAAGGCTTGAATCCCTCAAAGTCATCCATGAAGGCTGGAATCAACTTTCTCTTTTTTTAAATTATTTATTCATTTGAGAGAGAGAGAGAGAGAGAGAGCGCACAAGCAGAGGGAGAGGCAGAGGGAGAGGGAGAAGCAGACTCCCTGCTGAGTAGGGAGCCCAACGTGGGGCTTGATCCCAGGACCTGGAGATCATGACCTGAGTCAAAGGCAGATGCTTAACCATCTGAGGCATCCAGGCACCTCTTCTTCCAAACTCTCATTAATATTGATATTTTGACCTTTCCCCAAGAATTATGAATGTTCACAATGGCATCTAGAATAGTGAATTATTTCTAGAAGGCTTTCAGTTTACTTTTTCCAGATCCATCAAAAGAATCACTATCTATGGAAGCTGTAGCCTTAAAAAATCTATTTCTTAAATAATAAGATTTGAAAGTTGAAAACATTCCTTGATCCATGGACTACAGAATGAAATTGGTGTTAACAGGCACAAAAACCACATTAATCTTCTTGTACATCTCCATCAGAGCTCTTGGGTGCAGGTACATGATCAATGAGCAGTAATAGTGTGAATGGAATCTTTTTTCTAAGCAGTAGTTCTCAGCACTAGGCTTAAAATATTCTATAAACCCTGTAAACAGATGTGCAGTCATCAAGGCTTTGTTATTTGTTTTATAGAGCACAGGCATAGTGGATTTAACATGATTCTTTTAAGGGACCTAGGATTTTTGGAATGATAGGTGAGCATTGGTTTCAACTTAAAGTCACCAGGTGCATTAACCTTTAACAAGAGTCTGCCTATCCTTTGAAGCTTTGAGGCCAGGTTTGACTTCACTCTCCCAGCTGATGTCTTTTTTCAATAGAAGGCTGTTCTGTCTACCCTGAAAATCTGTTGTTTAGTGTATCTATTTTTATTAATTATCTGAGCTGGATCTGCTGGATAACTTGCTGCAACTTCTCCATCAGCACTTGCAGCTTCACTTTGCACGTTTATGTTACGGAGCTGGCTTCTTTCCTTAAGCCTCAGGAACCAACCTCTGCTAACTTCAGACTTTTCTTCTGCAGCTTCCTCTCCTCTCTCAGCCATCACAGAATTGAAGAGAGTTGGGGCTTTGCTCTGGATTAGGATGTGACTTGAAGGAATGTGGTGGCTGGTGTGATCTATCCAGGCCACTAAAACTTTCTCCATATTAGAAATAAGGCTGTTTTCATCAATAGAAATGAAATCTTGCCATTTGTGACGATGTGGATGGAACTAGAAGGTATTATGCTTAGTGAAATAAGTCAATCGGAGAAAGACAACTATCATATGATCTCCCTGATATGAGGAAGTGCAGATGCAACGTGGGGAGTTTGGGGGATAGGGAAAGAATAAATGAAACAAGATGGTGTCGGCAGGGGGCAAACCATAAGAGACTCTTAATCTCACAAAACATACTGAGGGTTGCCAGGGGGAGGGGATTGGGAGGTAGGGAGAGGGTGGTGAGGTTATGGACATTGGGGAGGATGTGTGCTGTGGTGAGTGCTGTGAAGTGTGTAAACCTGGCGATTGACAGACCTGTACCCCTGGGGCTAATACATTATATGTTTATGAAAAAATAAAAAAAATATATAAAAAAAGAAAAGAAATAAGGCTGTTTTGCTTTCTTATCATTCATGTGTTCACTGAACTAGCACCTGGGTAGCTCAGTCAGTTAACATTTGGCTCAGGTCATGATCTCAGGGTCATGGGATTGAGCCCCACATCAGGCTCTGCACTCAGCGGGGAGTCTGCTTGTGATTCTCTCCCTCTACCTCTCGCCCCCACTTTCTCTCTCTCTCTCTCAAATAAATAAATAAATCTTAAAACACACACACACACACACACACACACACACACTTTTCCTTTGCATTTACAATTTGACTGAATTTTTTGGTGCAAGAAGCCTGGCTTTTTGTCTATCTCAGTTTTTGACATGCCTTCCACACTAAGCTTAATCATCCATAGCTTTTGATTTAAAGTGAGAGACATGTAACTTTTCCTTTCACTTGAACACTTAGAGGCTGCCGTGGGTTATTAACTGTCCGAATTTTAATATTGTTGTGTCTCAGGAAATAGGGAGGCCCGAAGAGAAGGAGAGAGATGATTAAGTTCACCAACACACATTTATCTATAAAGTTTGCTGTTTTATATGAACACATGAATCAATTATAATGGTAAATTCAAAGATCACTGAGCATAGATCACCATAACAAATACAATAATAATGAAGAAGTCTGACATATTGTGAGAATTACAAAAACATGACACAGAGAAATGGAATGAGCAAATGCTGTTGGAAAAATGGCACCAACAAACTTGCTCAGTATGGGGTTGGGCAAACCTTCAGTTTGTAGAAAACAGTATCCATGGAGTGTGATAAGACAAAGGAGAATAACATGAGGTATGGCATATATGGAATATATATATTATATATGTGTACAAAATAATAAGGTACATATAATATACTAATAGGAAGCAAGAGTAAATAATGAGAAATAATAATGCAAACCAACATAGTTTGTACTCCTAGCCATAAATATTCACTTCTTTCATTTTCATACAAAAAATATATTACCATTCTCCCCAAGGAGCTCTCAACATTTCCATCTATTTAGGCATCAACTAAATACCAGAATTTCATGATATATTCTACTATATATATTGTCTTTTGATTTGGAGATCTATGTGCTAAAAAAATGAGTATTTCATCATGGCACCAACATGCATGGATAACCACACAGAGTGTATGAAGATGGAACAGAGACAATGTCTCTGACTTGGAAACAGGAAGTACACTTCAGTTGCTTGTCTGTAGCAGTTCTGAAATCCTACTGGGCAAACACCACAGCCATGTCTTATTCTCAGAGGAAGGTCCTTATTCAGCTCCCTTACATTGCTTCTCAACCAACTGATCTTCCTAGAAATTTGAGTGTTTGAATGTTCTTCTTCCAAATTTCTTGTTGTCCCCATTTGAAGAGTATTCTAGAAAATGTAACTTCCTTGGTGACTGTTCAGTTTTCTTAGTCCAATCCTATCTAGATATTTTTAAAAATAACTAAAAAATATAATAGTCTTAGATTTTTTTTTTAATATAGCTGGTTGATCATTTGGAAATTTTATTATGGTAGCATTCAATGGCTTGACACCAAAATCTCTATTTAAGTCAGATTTGACATACAAAACTTTCAAAATTTTAGTGATCTACTATAATACACATTTATTTGTTGATCTTAATTTATCTATTGATCTTAATATGCCTTGTTAGGTATTGGTTGAAGGTCTGTTCAGTTCAGCTTTAACATCTTCTTATTGCAGAACCCAATTCAAAGAAGCAACCATTATTTGTAAGAGTTATTTATATTCATGGTAGAGGGAAAAGAGCAGAAGAGATGGTAGCAATAGATGATGTCTATTATGGCTTCTGTTTTGAACCAGCAAAATGTCACTTCTGTTGATATTCCACTGACCAAAACAAGTTATGTGATCATACCCCACATCAGTGGATGGAGAAGGCATGTCTTACTGGGGGCACTGCAAGGCAGATGACAATGGACAGGAGTGTGTAATGCTCTTCTATAAGGTTGAAAGGATGGTTGGAATTAATAAGGTAAAATATCCTACCATCATTTAAACTTTAAGATACAGGAATATAACCCAAGTTTTAATTGGCTTGAAAGTACTACTGTAGAAGAGTTTTAAAAAACAGCAGCAATTTATCATTTACTTCTCAACTTTCTAGTTATTCCATAAATGTTTATTGGGCAATGACTTAGCATCAACTATCTCACTTGGTTTTAATTACAAAACCTTAAGTAATGTAATTTCACGTAGTGGGTAAATAAGAAATAGGTAACAAGAAGTTTTCATATACTCATACCTACTAAAAGGTTCAGTATATCCTGTTTTTGAAGCCTGTGACAAGTGCCTAGTCCAAAATATGTAGTAAAAACCTGATCTGCACTTGAGAGATTCATTCATGGCGCGTACCTCTAGTAGATCAGGAGCAGATAAGTGTGAAATGCAAAAGAACTATGAGTATTTTGTAAGATAAGTTGACCAGAGCATCTCACGGAATTTTAATATTGTCTCTGAGGCTGACTGTGCATAATGTTTAAACATGGCCAATTTATAATTTCCTTCAATTCAGATTTTACTATAAACATATTCCTCACTGATAATTTCCAAATAAGAGAAAATTTTTCCATGCCAACCACTGATGGGGAAATCAAGGTGCTGATGTATGCTCAATGCTAGCAACAATTTAAATTTAATATGGGACTAAGAAAATGAGGAAAAATATTGATGGATATGAAAAGTTTTAAGTAGCATGTTGTGTTCATTAGTTGTTAAAATAATATGTGGCTTCATGATATTTTCTACTAATACTCTACATTAAAAGCATTTAGGATATATGTCAATCCTTGTATAATTTGATATAAATCTTTCTTCCACGTGGTTTGAGAACTGTATAGTGCATTCACTTAAAGAGATAAATAGTAAAACATATTAAAATAAATTTCTGATGCATCAAATGTATTTGCATGTATATGCAAAGTGCAGTGCACATGAATAGTGTATATATTTGTGTATTTACTTATGCAAATAAATGAGCTATGAGTTGTATAATATATGAACACTAGTCTGGAGGTAACTCCATAGTAAAAAGATCCCTAACTTAGAGACCCCTGAAAATAGCTAAGTAATTGGTTTTATACATATGAGCAACAAACTATCTGGGCCTCAATTCCACCCCCTCTTTTCTTTTTTAGATTGAAGCTGTTTCTTCTAGTCTGGTCTAACTTAGGATCTCAGTAGTCCTTTTTAATATCTAACATTCTGTTATAAATACTGGGGAATAGAGGCATGGAGATGTTGACTTAGTTTCCCAGTTAGGAATGGAGCAGACAGAAACACTGGAACTACTTCTTGATAATTTATTCCAAGAGAAAAGTCCTGTCTTTTCATCTTTTAGGCTCTCTGGTTTTATCTACTACCCTTGAATTTAAGAAAGGGTAAAAAAGAATTTCTGCATATCTATTTCACTCTATTCTTTACTTAATATGCCTCTATGTTATCACCTTTTCTCCTTCATCTTCTCAGAGCAATTCAGCCTAGTCTTTTTAATATCCCCCTCATTTGGAGTCCCCTCCTAGAGTACTACTTGTGATTACAATCCTTCTCATTGTCCTTCACTAGCCTTTTCTATTTCTGTTAGATTTATTTAGAGACTAGGTGACCACAACTAAAAACTTTCTTAAAGGTGAAAGAGACTGTGATTCATGTACCTTGTACCCATGCAATGGGATTTTTATTTTCATTCATTTTATCTCCTTTATAAAGATTATGACACTGTGAAAATATCGCTAAATGCTAAACATGTGATCATACACTTTTTTGAGTGAGGAAGTTATTTAAAAAATTTCACGAATATGGTAGTACTTTCAGAAAAGATAACTTATCCCCTCTAGCCAATATTTTTCCATTAGCAAATATTTACCTGGAGTTTCATCATCTGCAGTGTTTCAATGCAATTAACATTTATTGAGGATTGATTATGATCAAAGCACATATGAGTGTTGCAGGTGAATACAATTAGAGTAAAAAGAAATCTGTAATTAATGATGTTACATTTTAGCAGAGCAGGTAAAATGCTTGAATCAATTTATCTAAAATATGGTAAGTGATATAGTGCAGTCACAAAGTGTATGAAGAAGAAATTACATTTTTTTGGGAGACAATATAATTAAGGAAATATCCCCAATGTGGGAGAAAATTAAATTTCCACTATCATATTGCTATGGGTCATGTTGATTCAATCATACAAACTTAGAACCTGTAGGTAATATTAGCATCCACAAGTATTTTTTATATCAACAACAAATTGAAAAATGGTCACGTCAGCTCTTTACACTGTTTTTGTAGCTGAAAATATCTAAGCTGACATTCATGTCCTTCCTTTTCCCACTACTTCTCTGAATCCTCTTATCTGATGTTATCACCTTGGTTGAAAGGATTTTATGAATTTTCATTCCCATAGGATCCATGTTTTAGTGGTCCCATATGTGTGATTTGCATAGTGGCTACTGCCGATCAATTCTTCATGTACTCAGTTGCACATTTGGCACAATTTGGCACAGTGTGCACATAATGGCACAATTCCAGTGTAACCAGAATTTTACCAAGAAGCTAACTGGTAACCTCAGAACATGGTGTCCTCTATGGGGTCTAGCTTTGAGCTTAACTATTGGCAGACTGGATAATCAGTAGCACTAGCTAGACTTGCTTTGGTGAAGGGAAGTCCACCACATTAAAACTATGCATAGATTCCATCACAGGAATTTTATTCCTGAGTAAAAGGTTGACTAGGAACAGGAATTTATTCACATGCAGAACACAGATCTTGCACATTGTTTTATAGATTTATCTGCCATGAATGTTCTGTGAAGGACAAAATGTGTGATGTGGACATCTTGACATCCTGTGTCCTTTCTGATACATTCATCCACATATCTCTTCATCAGAATTCCTTGTCTTCAGTTTTCCAATGTCATCAGTTTCTGATCATTTGGCCAATGCCTTAACTATTGCCTATGAATTAATTATAACTCAGGTTATTTCAATATTTAGATAGAATAGAAAATTCTATATATTGCCAAATTTATCTCAGATGGGAAGATTTCATTATTGCCTTTTGGATTATCTATAAAGGAGGCTTTAGTGTAATTACCAGCTGTGGTCAGTACATCATAATTGTACCTTTTCTTCCCTGCGCTTTTTCCTCCCAGGTCTTAGCGTACATTAAATTAAATTTTAGTTTTTTACACAGACTCTATCTTAAATAGATTATAGAATCCCATTCACTCAAAGGACTGAAGTATACAAGATCCTTCCTGCTGCACAAAATAGTTTAGGAGAGATTTACGTGAATAATGAGAATATCTTTGGGGTGATTTTGAAGACCCAAGAAGTTTTAAATTGTCTTCTATCCAGAGAAGACCACAGTGTGTCAAATGCATTATATGAATTTGGTTATATTTTGTATCTGAAATTTACATGGTAACATGACCAATCTTTGTTGTCCTTGAATTACAATTTATATTAGAGACTAGTTTTTATTTATTTGTTTCTGTTTTCATCTTTAAACTACTTCAAGGGAAACAACCAGAAAATTATGTTTCTTAGATTTGGTTAGGAAACTAATAAAACATAGAATTGATAAAAAATTGGAAAATTCATCAGAGAGTATGCCTAGACCTCTTGGTATTAAAGAAGGCAAAAAATTCTGATAGATAAGTGTAATATAACATAATGGGAAACATTTATGAGTGTTATGCAAAGAGCTAGAACTTTAATGCACTATTTTAGTAGGAAATAAAATAGAGAAAAACTAATTAGAACAGGGTAGAATTTCAAATAAATGGTTTACTTTTGGTTTCAAAATTTTTGTCATTTTGAGGACAAAGGAAATTACATTGAACCATCAGAATAAATCTTTGTTAAAAATGTTTTTGCTTCTATATCTTTATTAACTTTCTTTTTTTGATTGTGCCTTACTTGTTTATTATAAAATTTATAAAACTTGTATATGTTGTAGGTATCTTGAAAATATTAGAGGCTACTTCAATTGCACAATACCTTAATGAATCTTGTTAAATGTAAGATATTTAGGGGAAATATAAAATTGGGACATTAATTTTTATTTTATGAAAGAAAGAAAACTATTATTGAAAAGTTATTGATATTCTTTAAATGGCAGATCACATGTGTATTTAATATCTTATGTTCATATTTTACCTTTTTTAAAAAGATGTAATGATGCATAGGGAAATGGAGGCAGAGAAATTTAAAGTTGTAGGAGTAGATCCCAAATGAAGAACAAAAAAGAAACGAAGATGTAATAATATATAAATCATACTTTTATGCCTTGGGGAGATATTATAATATAGTTTCCAGGCAAAAATGAATGACCACAGACTAAATGAAAAATGAAGATTCATAAGAAATGCATAAAAGCAAGGCATAAAGGATTATGATGAGAGTTATTACTTGAATTTCTCAAAAAGAAATGGAAAAGTGTAGAGGTTTTGATTGCATTTGGGGGAATGAAGGTTTTACCTAGCATTTAAAAATAACTATTTGATAATTGCATAGCTTTCTTTCTAAGCTAAATTAAGTACTTGACTTCCTAAAGAGTAAAGAATAGTAATTACTATGAAATCAAGGTGGATTAATGATAGAATTTCTTCACTCTTTAAATTATTTATGTGTATTTAGGTTGATGTTTAAAGTAATGTTCTTATTATAGAAAATTTGAACAATTCAAAAATATTACAAAGAATAATCTGAAAATCAGGTTTTTTTTTTTTTAAGATTTTATTTATTTACTTGACAAACAGAGATCACAAGCAGGCAGAGAAGCAGGCAGAGAGGCAGGCAGAGAGAGAGGGGGAAGCAGGCTCCCCGCTGAGCAAAGACCCAATGTGGGGCTCTATCCCAGGACCCTGAGATCATTACCTGAGCTGAAGGCAGAGGCTTAACCCACTGAGCCACCCAGGTGCCCCGAAGTTTTGTTTTTTTTTTTTAATTACCCCATTATGTTTCTATGTATATGTGGATACATATATATTTTACATACAATTATATTCATTTTATAAAACATACATTAAAAATGTAAGTATCTTTAATGTTTTTCTCATGTTTAGTCCTCTAATTTTGGTTTTTTATTCTTTGTACTATTTCCAAACTTACAGATGTAGCATAATTAAGGACCAAATCTGATGTAAATGGTTTACATTTTTATAAGTGTTTCAAATACCACTGCTGTGAAAAGACATGTGTATAACTTTCCAGATATATTGTTATAATAACATCCTAAAAGCAGAAGGATTCTGGATCAAAAGTGGATTGGCTGCCTGCATGGCTCAGTTGGTTAAGTATCTGCCTTCCATTTGGGTCATGATCTCAGGGTCCTGGAATCAAGCCCTACTTTGGGCTCCCTGCCTGCTGGTGAGCTCACTTGAAATTCTTTCTCTCCCTCTTCAGCCCCCCACCCCACTGCTTGTGCTCTCTCTCAAATAAATAAGTAAAATCTTTTTAAAAAGAGTGCATCAATAGTTGTCTCAGGACTTCCTTCAATTAATTGAAATTCAAATAATACAACTAAGTTCTTAAATACACACACAGAGATGTGCCCACACATGCTCTTAGTGTGCTACGTTTTTGGTTCAAATATATACTTCATTATTTGTGTTACTCTGTATTTGTGAGTATGTAAGCAAAAATGGAAGATAAGGAGACTACTTATTAGCCTAATTTTATTTTCTGTGTTTTCCATTCTGATCCTTGGCTAACAAAATACTATTTTCAGTGTTATTCTTATATACTTAATAAATGGGAGGACGTTTTGTTATTTGTCTTGAAAAGTTTTTTGTGGGAATAAGCATTCATATTCATCCAGTAAGATCACTCTGTGAATCTATACTCTTGAATCCTTTTGGCATTTGAATTTTGTTGATTTAATTTTATAGATAAATTTGAAAAGACATAATAGTTGTATGTTACTGAATGTATATATCAACCTTAACTTTTTATTGGATAGGTTATTTTTTTGCTTTCATTTTTAAGCTTATTCCTAAATACTTATTTTTATGTTTGTGTTGGTGCATCTATGAGTAAGGCTTTTTTCTTTTTTTTTTTAATATATGATTAAGCTGCTCATTGTTTATAAAAAAAAAAACCTCATTGGTTTTGGATAACAATTTTACAAATTATAATATTGCTACATTATTTTATTTTACATTTTTTCAACTAATTTTCTTGCTTGTTCAGATAAAGACATGTAGTGGATTGGCTGTCTGTAGTTGTATTTTTTCTCCTTTCTTCATATTTTGCTTGTCATTATTTTTTTCATGTATTTGCATTGACTAGAACTTCACAACGACTTTGTTTTGTTATTAATATTAGATCTGTTGAAATGAGATAGTTTAAAATCAACTTAAGAATATCTTATTTAAATCTTTTTTAATTAACTATATCAGAAATGTATGAAGAACATCAAATACTAAGCCAATCCTGTAAGCAGATTACTCTCTCCTTTACACAACTTAGTAGATATGTTAGGCAAAATTCTAAACTGACTTCCAGGATTCCTCATCACCTGGGTCCACACCTTGTTCCCTATGATGGTGATTATGACGAATGTCACTCCAATGATTATGATTTGTTACATGGCACAGTTGACCTTAAGGAAGTGAGGTTATCAGGATGGGCCTGAGCAGGAAATATTCTCAATTTCTACAGACATTTTAAGTATGCCCAAGTTTTCTAATTATTCTTGAAACAATTTTGCTACGTCTTCATTATTATAATTTTGCTTAGTTTATTGATATTTTAAAACTTTTTACTAAATTTTTTTATTTGCATCAACATTACTTAAATTGGGTGCATTCTCTATAATGAGTATAAAATGTTTTTAAATCATTTTAATGCTCACAACTTGGGTGATTATAATTTTCCATTTATTGATATCATTGTTTGATTTTTTAAATTTATTATTTTGGGAGCATTTAAAAATGTAGAAAAACACAGAAGTGAAATGAAACATATCTTTTTATATCCAGAATTGATACTTGGAAATACTTACTAGTACTTATTTCATTGGTTTTCAGTATAAGAAATACTGAAGTACAGATACATTTGAAGTTTATGTTACACAATCTTCATTTCCCTTCCATGATTATGTCCTTGCTGTGTGTTTTTCAGCCTGATTGTACACATTTGCACTCATACATTGCATATGTAGTTTACTTTGTGCTTTTAGTGTTATTTTGTTTTATTCTTCACTTTGCATTTTTCACTGAACATAATGTCTTGAAGATTTACCTTTGTTGGGAAATGTCAAGCTTTTTTATTCCTTCTATTTGATATTTTCCTTTGTATGCATATACTGCATTTTGTTTTTAATTTCACTCTTTAAAGATATTTATATCAAGTCATGAATATCTTTGTATTAGGCCTTAAGCATTAGAACTTATTATAAGAGGTCCCAGACACACAGTGGTGGGATTGTAGAATAGGTATATTATAAATTTCACCAGGTGTTTCTAAATTGCCACACAGTCTTGATATTTCAATGTATTTTCTGGGCTTTTCCTACTACCTTTTCACTAAATAATGCACATTTAATATTTTCCAACTTTAATTTTACTGACAACCTGAGGGAAGTAAACTAAAATCCCCCTTTTTTGGTTCCAATTTTTATTTTTTTTTTTTGTATTCAGGTGATGTGTTCAGCCCTCTTCCTATGTATATTGGCTATTTCTGTTACGTTACTATAAATTACTTATTTTTTGTGTTTTTTTATTTTTAATTGGCCATTTGTATTTTTTTTCCTCTTTTGTATTTTGAACTACTTTAAATATTCTGGGGAATGATGTTTATGTGATTAAATACATTTATAATCCCCTCTCCTTGTCTGTGCTTATGTTTTTATTTTTATAAAACATTTTTCAGTTGTATTTAAAATACTAAATATTTAATCTCATTGTCTAAATTGTTTTCCCTAAACGATCACCAACTTGTGCATTGCTTCTAATCATTATTATAAAAATAATTTTGAATACTAATTTTTATGTTCAGTAAAAATTTATTTCCTCATAGTGTGACACTTTATAAAGAAAAGTAGAATATATCAGCAATATGTTTTCTAACATACCCTAACTATGTTTTTATTCTTTTAAGAGAGAGACAGCACAAGACCATGAGTTGGGGGAAGGGCAGAGAGAGAGGGAGAGAGAGAATCTTAAGCAGGCTCCACATCCCGTGCAGAGCCTGAGCCGGCTCATCTCATGACCCAAAGATCATGACCTGAGCCAAAATCAAGAGTCAGACATTTAACAAATGAGATACCCAGGTGCCCCTACATTATATTTTTAAAATCTGTATTTGTGAGTATATTTCAAAATCTGTCATACAGTTTGGATCACTGAAATGATCAAATCTGTGTTTATCCATTTATTTCTCAAATAAGAACATTTTGAGGAAAATGTTTCTTGAATACTATGCCTTGTGTTTGTTTTCTAAAATGTCTTATTTTTGTATAAATTAAAAGTCATTTCAAACCACATGTGCAATGAAATGTAAATAGACATAACAAGAGATGTTTCCCTCATGGAAAAAATTATTAATTTCTTCACAGTGTTTTACTCTGCATACATTTTATTCCAACCAGCTGCTTTTCAAAATCTTCATTTAAACCTACTGATTTGGCAACTAATTTCACAGTTCTTTTCTTTCCTATCAGGCAACAGAAGTATGGACTCTTTTTTTTTTTTTTTAAATCCCAGGGTAATTAATGGATAGCTTTATATTAGCTTCAGATATGCAATATAATAATTCAACAATTCTATACATTAATCAATGCTCATCAGGGTATGTGTACTATTAATCCCCTTCACCTATTTTACCCATTCCTCTACTTAAATCCCCTCTGGTCAACACCAGTTTGTTCTATATTTGAGTCTGTTTTCTTTATTTTGTTTCTTAAATTCCATGTATGGGTGAAATCATATGGTATTTGTCTTTCTCTGAATACCTTTTTTCACTTAATATTATACTCTTTAGACCTCTCCATATTGTAAATGGCATAAACACATTATTTTTATGGCTGAGTAATAGTTCATTATATATATACCACTTCTTTATCCATTTATCTATGAATGAACACTTTGGTTTCTTCCGTATCTTGGCTATTGTAAATAATTTGCAATAAACATAAAAGAGTGCACATATCTCCTTGAATTAGTGTTTTAGTTTTCTTTAAGTAAATACCCAGTAGTGGAATTACTGATCATATGGTAATTCTATTTTTAATTTTTTGGGAACTTCCACACTGTTTTTCATAGTGACCACCCCAGTTTGCATTCCCACCAACAATGCACGAGAGTTCCTTTTTCCTTACATCCTTGCCAACACTTGCTAGTTTTGTGTTTTTGACTTTGTCTTTCTGACAGGTGTGAGGTGATATCTCATTATAGTTTCAATTTATAAGATTTACAATTTACTGATGATTTGTGGTGTTGAGCATCTTTTAATGTGTCTGTTGGTCATCTGTATGTCTTTGGAAAACTGTTCATGTTCTCTGCTCATTTAAAATTGGGTTGTATGGAGTTTTTTGGTGTTGAGTTGTATAAGTTCTTTAAATATTTTGGATAATAGTCCCTTATTAGATATTATTTGTAAATATCTTCTACTATTCAGTGGGTTGTCTTTTAGTATTGTTGATGGTTTCCTTTGCTGACCAAAGGACTTTGATATTGGTGTAGTCCCAAGAGTTTAATTATGCTTTTGTTTCCCTTGCCAGAGGGGACCTATCTAAAGAAATATTTCTATGGACAATGTCAAAGGGGTTAATGCCTATGTTTTCTTCTAGGAGTTTTATGTTTCTCAGTCTAATATTTAGAGACTTGTTAGAGTCCTAATATTTAGGACTTTAATCCATTTGAGTTTATTTTTGGGTATGGTATAAAAATGTGGTCCAGTTTACGTGGATCTTTCACATGTCCATGTCTAGTTTTCCTGACACCATTTGTTGAAGAGACTATCTCTTTCTCATTATATATTCTTGCCTCCTTTGTTGTAGATTAATTGACCATAAAAATGTGGTTTTATTTCTGGACACTACTCTGGTCTATTGATATGTATGTTACCTGTTTTTTGTAACATACTGTTTTGATTACTATAGCTTTGTAATATATCTTGAAATCTAGGATTGTGATCTTTGGTTTTATTATTCTTTTTCCTGATTACTTTGGATATTTGAGGTTCTTTGTGATTCTATACAAATTTTAGTATTATTTGTTTTAGTTTTGTGAAAAATGTTATTGGTATTTTGGTAGGGATTACACTAAGCCTATAGGTTGCTTTGAGTAATATGGGTATTTTAACAAAATTGGTTCTCCCAAGCTGTTAGTAAGGAATATATATTCTATTTGTTTGTGTCATCTTTAATTTCTTTTTTCAATGTTTTCATTGTTTCATAGCTTTGTTTCAATGTTTTCAATGTTTCATAGTTTCTAGGGTACAGGTCTTTTACTGCCTCAGGTAAGTTTATTCCTAGTTACTTTATTCTTTTTGGTACAATTGTAAGTGGAATTATTTTCTTAATTTCTCTTTCTGCTACTTTATTATTAGTATATGGAAATGCAATAGATTTCTGTATATTAATTTTGTATCCTGTGACTTTACTTAATTCATTTTTCAGTTTTAGTAGTTTCTTGATGGAGTCTTTCCTGTTTTCCATATATAGCATCACTGCAAATAGTGAAAGTTTTACTTCTTTCTTACCAGTTTGGATACCTTTTTCCCCCCTTGAATGATTACTATACTTCCAGTGTTGTGTTGAATAAAACTGATGAAAGTGGACCTCCTTTTCTTGTTCCTGATTTTTTGGGGAAAATAATCTCAGTTTTTCTCCATTGAATATAATGTTCAGCATGGGTTTTTCATAAAAAGACTTCATTAGTTTGAGGTATGTTCCCGATAAACCTACTTCGTTGAGAGTTTTGTCATGAATGGATGTCATACTTTGTTAGTTGCTTTTCCTACATCTATTAAGAGGATTGTATTGATTTTACTCTTTCAGTTGTTAAAGCAATGTATTATAATTGATTTGCAAATATTAAGCCACCCTAACATCCCTGGAATAAATCCCACTTGATCATGGTGAATGATTTTTTTTTAAGTATTCTTAAATTTGGCTTGCTAATATTTTGTTGAAGATTTTTGCATCTATTTTTATCAGAGATATTGACCTGTAGTGTTGTTGTTGTTGTTTAATAGTGTCTGGTATCAGGTATCGGGTTTCTGGTTTGGTATCAGGGTTATGCTGACTTGTAGAATGAATTTGAAAATTTTCATTCCTCTTCTATTTTTTGGAATAGTTTGAGAAGAACAGGTATTAACTCTTCTTAAATGTTTGGTAGAACTAACCTGTGAAGCCATTTGGTCCTGGACTTTAATTTCTTGAAAATTTTTGTTTAAAAATTCAATTTCATTAGTTAGTAATTGGTAGTTAGTTAGTAATTGGTCCGTTCAAATTTTCTATCTCAATTCAGTTTTGGAATTGTTTGTTTTGGATATGTTTCTAGGAATTTATCCATTTCTTCCAGTTTGTCCAATTTTTTGGCATCTAGTTTTTATCATCATATTATCTTATAATTCTCTGTATTTCTGTGATGCTGTAAGGGCCTATTTAGCCAGAGTGATGCCATCCAGTTAAACAGTGATTTTGTTGTTTATACAGTAAAACTTAAACTGACCCTGCCCCCCCTCAGGGAACTTACTTAAAAGCAAGTCTGGGAAACCAGTCCAACAAAGCCCAAATACAAGGGCGGGTCAGGCCAGGTGGAGACATCCAATCGGTGGGGCATCCATAATGTCTCCCTAGCTACCAAGGAGTGTGGGTTCTGCCTTTTGGGTGCCAATTCTGACCGAGGTGATAAGCTAGTTCAAATATCTACTATAGGGTAAATTGTAATTCAGTTGGTCACTTATGTGTGACCTAGCATGACTGTGCAGCTTTCTCTGTGTGTTACAATCTCATTGGCCACCTGTGCGTGGCCAGGCCCAACCACATGGCCCTCGCCCTTTAAAAGTTAGTCAGTAAGGCAGGGAGGGGTTGCCTCTTTGTAAGAGATGGCCCTGACCAGTCAGTTTGGTTCTCGATGCCTGGCGCAAAATAAAGCTTTGCTTGACCTTTGCTTTGTATCAGTCTCGTTCCTTTGACCGTGGACCCAACAGTGCCAGTTACTATTAATCCTTCATTTCTGATTTTACTTATTTGAATCCTCTCCCTTCCCCCTCACATTTTTTTTTTTTTTTGTAATTCTGGCTAAAGGTTTATTCAAACTGCTCTAATCTTTACCATTTCCTTCCTTCTACTGGTTTCATGTTTTGTTTGTTCTTTTTTTTCTAGCTCCTTTAGCTGTAGGTTAGATTGTTTATTTGAGATTTTTCTTTCCTCTTGAAATATTGTTATAATATTCTCTCTTAAAACAGCTTTTGCTGCATCCCACAAATTTTGGACTGAATGGCTTTCATTTTTATTTATCTCCATGTACTTTTTGATTTCCTGTTTGATTACTTGCTTGGTCCATTCATTGTTTAGTAACATGTTATTTAGCTTCCATGTATTTATGTTCTTTCCAGGTGTGTGTGTGTGTGTGTGTGTTTTGTTATTGATTTCTGGTTTCATATTTCTGTAGTTGGAAAAGATAAATGACATAATTTCATTTTGTTGAATTTGTTGAGTCTTGTTTTGTAGCCTAACCTGTGATGTATTCTAGAGAAAATATGTAAAGAATATGTAAAGAATATGTATTCTACTGTCTTTGATGGGATGTTCTGAATTTATCTGTTAGATCTCTTTGGCTCAATGTGTCATTCAAGGGCACTGTTTGCTTGTTTCTTTGTTGATTTTCTGTCTGGATGATCTGTCCATTGATGTAGGTAGGATGTTACCATTACTGTATTGCTATCAATTTCTTCCTTTATGTCTGTTAATAGTTGCTTTAAGTATTAAGGTGAATCTATGTTGGGTGCATAAATATTTATAATTGCTATATCTTCTTGTCAGATTGTTCCCTTTGTCATTAGGTAGTGTCCCTTGTTACAATCCTTGACTTAAGGGCTATTTTGTCTGATACCAGTATTACTATCTCAGCTTTCCTTTTGCTTCCATTTGCATGATAAATATTTTCCCATCTCTTCATTTTCAATATGCATGTCTTTCAGTATGAGATGAGTCTCTTGTAGACAGCATATAGATGGTTCTCACTTTTTTAATATGTTTAATCACCCTATGTCTTTTTATTAAAGCATTTAGCTCATTTACATTCAAAGTAATTATTGATAGGTAAATACTTATCACCATTTCATTACCAGTTTTAGAGTTGTGTTTGTAGTTCTTCTCTGTTCCTTTCCATTTCTGTTCTTTCCATTGCAGTTTGATGGCTTTGTTTTATGATATGCTATGATTGTTTCTCTTAAATTTTTCCATGTCTATTACATATTTTTGATTTGTGGTTACCATTAGGTTAATATATCACATCCTGTGCATTTTACAGTCTTGATGGTCCTTGAACTTTAGGCCATTCTAAAAGAAATAAGTTTTTACTACTTCTCTCCACATTTTAGGTATACAAATTCATACTTTACATCATTTTATCTTGTCAGTCCCTTGAATGGTTTTGTAGTTATAATTGACTTTACTGCCTTTGTGTTTTAACTTCCATACTAGTTTTATAAGTGATTAATCTAATACTTTTATTATATTTGCATTTACCTCTGATATTTTTTCCTTCCTAATTTTCTTACTTCTTTTTTCTACGTGCCAGTGTTTATTAATTATTTTTATTAATATATAATGTATTATTTGCTCAGGGGTACAGTTTTGTGAATAGTCAGGCTTACACACTTCACAGCGCTCACCATAGCACATACCCTCCTCAATGTCCATAACCCAATCACCCTCTCCACACACGACCCTCCCCCCAGCAACCCTCAGTTTGTTTTGTGAGTTTGAGTCTCTTATGGTTTGTCTCCCTCCCAGTCCCATCTTGTTTCATTGTTTCCTTCTCTATACCCCAAACCCCCCACTATGCCTCTCAAATTCCTCATATCAGGGAGATCATATGATAGTTGTCTTTCTCTGATTGACTTATTTCGCTCAGCATAATACCCTCTAGTTCCATCCACATTATTACAAATGGAAGATTTCATTTCTTTTGATTGTGTGTGTGTGTGTGTGTGTGTGTGTGTATGTATACCACATCTTCTTTATCCATTCATCTGTTGATGGACTTCTAGGTTCTTTCCATAGTTTGGCTATTGTGGTCATTGCCGCTATAAACATTCGGGTGCATGTGCCCTTTTGGATCACTACATTTGTATCTTTAGATACAGTAGTGCGATTGCTGGGTCACAGGGTGGCTCTATTTTCAAATTTTTGAGGAACTTCCATGCTCTTTTCCAAAGCGACTGCATGAGCTTACATTCCTACCAACAGTGTAGGAGGGTTCCCCTTTCTCCACATCCTCACCAACATCTGTCATTTCCTGACGTTAATTTTAGCTATTCTGCCTGGTGTGCGATGGTATCTCACTGTCATTTTGATTTTTATTTGCATGATGCTGAGTCATGTTGAACACTTTTTCATGCGTCTGTGGGCCATCTGGATATCTTCTTTGCAGAAATGTCTGTTCATGTCCTCTGCACATTTCTTGATTGGAGTATTTATTCTTTGGGTGTTGAGTTTGATGAGTTCTTTATGGATATTGGATACTAGCCCTCTATGTGATATGTCATTTGCAAATACCTTCTCCAATTCTATCAGTTGTCTTTTGGTTTTGTTGCCTGTTTCCTTTGCTGTGCAAAAGCTTTCGATCTTGATGAACTCCCAATAGTTCATTTTTGCCCTTGCTTCCTTGCCTTTGGTGATATTTCTAGGAAGAAGTTCCTGCGGCTGAGGTTGAAGAGGTTGCTGCCTGTGTTTTCCTCAAGCATTTTGATGGATTCCTGTATCACATTGAGATCTTTCATCCATTTGGAGTCTATTTTTGTGTATGGTATAAGGAAATGATCCAGTTTCATTTTTCTGCATGTGGCTGTCCAATTTTCCCAACACCATTTGTTGAAGAGACTGTCTTTTTTCCATTGGACATTCTTTCCTGCTTTGTCAAAGATTAGTTGACCATAGAGCTGAGGGTCTATTTCTGGGCTCTCTATTGTGTTCCATGATCTATGTGTCTGTTTTTGTGCCAGTACCATACTGTCTTAATGATGACAGCTTTGTAATAGAGCTTGAAGTCTGGAATGGTGATGCCACCAACTTTGGCTTACTTTTTCAACATTCCTCTGTCTATTCAAGGTCTTTTCTGGTTCCATATAAATTTTAGGATTATTTGTTCAATTTATTTGAAAAAAAATTTGTGGCATTTTGATAGGGATTGCATTAAATGTATAGATTGCTTTAGGTAGCATAGACATTTTTATAATATTTTTTCTTCCAATCCATGAGCATGGAATGTTTTTCCATTTCTTTATGTCTTCCTCAATCTCTTTCATGAATACTTTATAGTTTTCTGAGTACAGATTCTTTGCCTCTTTGGTTAGGTTTATTCCTAGGTATCTTATGGTTTTGGGTGCAATTGTTAATGGGATTGACTCCTTAATTTCTCTTTCTTCTGTCTTGTTGTTGGTGTATAGAAATGCAACTGATTTCTGTGCATTGATTTTATATCCTGACACTTTCTGAATTCTTGCGTGAGTTCTATTACTTTTGAGGGGAAGACTTTTGGGTTTTCTGAATAAAGTATAATATCATCTCCAGAGAATGAGAGTTTGACATCTTTTTTGCTGATTCAAATGCATTTTATTTCTGTTGTCTGATTGCTGAGGCTAGGACTTCTACTACTATGTTGCATAGCAGTGGTGATAGTGGACATACCTGCTGTGTCCAGGACCTTAGGAGAAAAGTTTTCAGTTTTTC
This sequence comes from Lontra canadensis, assembly GCF_010015895.1. Taxonomy (NCBI): domain Eukaryota; kingdom Metazoa; phylum Chordata; class Mammalia; order Carnivora; family Mustelidae; genus Lontra; species Lontra canadensis. The sequence continues at coordinate 23,033,106 of NW_022631016.1, read as the reverse complement.
CCCATTGAGAATGATATTCGCTGTGGGTTTTTCATAGATGGCTTGATGATATTGAGGTATGTACCCTCTATCCCTATACCTTGAAGAGTTTTGATCAAGAAAGGATTCTGTACTTTGTCAAATGCTTTTTCATCATCTATTGAGAATATATATGGTTTTTGTTCTTTTTTATAATTAATTTATTATATCACATTGATTGATTTGTAGATGTTGAACCAACCTTACACCCCAGGAATAAATCCCACTTGGTTGTGTTTAATAATCCTTTTAACATACTGTTGGATACTTTGGCTAGTATTTGGGTAAGAATTTTCACATTCATGTTCATCAAGGATATTGGTATGTAATACTCCTTTGTGGAGGGGTCTTCATCTGGTTTTGGGATCAAGGTAATGCTGACCTCATAAAATGAGTTTGGAAGTATTCCATTTATGTGTGTATGTATGTATGTATGTATATATGTAGTTAATAGTTCCAGAAGAATAGGTATTAATTCTTCTTTAAATGTTTGGTAGAGTTCCCCTGGTAAGCTGTCTGGCCCTGGGCTCTTGTTTGCTAGGAGATTTTGTATGACAGCTTCAATCTCCTTACTGGGACTCCATACTCCTTATGGGTCTATTCAGGTTTTCTATTTCTTCCTGGTTCAGTTTTGGTAGTTTATATGTCTCTAGGAGTGCATTCTTTTCTTCCAGATTGTCAAATTTGCTGGGATATAGTTGCTCATAATTTGTTCTTATAACTGTTGGTATTTCTTTGGTGTTGGTTGTGATCTATCCTCTTTCATTCATGATTTTATTTATTTGGGTCCTTTCTCTTTCCTTTTTGATAAGTCTGGCCAATCTTATTAATTCTTTCAGAGAACCAGCTCCAAGTTTTGTTGATCTGTTCTACTGTTCTTTTGCTTTCTATTTCATTAATTTCTGCTCTGATCTTTATTATTTCTCTTCTCTTGCTGGGTGTAGGCTTTCTTTGGTGTTCTTTCTCCAGGTCCTTTAGGTGTAGTGTTAGCTTGTGTATGTGAGACTTTTCTTGTTTCTTTAGAAAGGCTTGTATCACTATATACTTTCCTCTCAGGACTGCCTTTGCTGTGTTCCATAGATTTTGAACAGTTGTGTTTTCATTTTCATTTGTTTCCTTGAAATTTTTCAATTCTTCTTTAATTTCCTGGTTTACTCATTTATTCTTTAGTAGGATGCTCTTTAGCCTCCATGTATTTGAGATTTTTCCAAGTTTCCTCTTGTGATTGAGTTCTAGCTTCAGAGCATTGCTGTCTGAAAATATGCAGAGAATTATCCCAACCTTTTGGAACCAGTTGAGACCTGATTTGTGTCCCAGGATGTAATCTTTTCAGGAGAATGTTCCATGTGCAATAGAGAAGAATGTGTATTCTTTTGCTTTGGGATGGAATGTTCTGAATATATCTGTGATGTCCATCTGGTCCAGTGTGTCCTTTAAGGCCTTTATTTCCTTGTTGATCTTTTCTTGGATATCTGTCCATTTCAATGCAGGGGTTGTTAAAGTCCCCCACTTTTATTGTATTATCTTCAATGTGTTCCTTTGATTTTGTTATTAATTGGTTTATGTAGATGGCTGCTCCCATGTTAGGGGCATAGATATTTAAAATTGTTAGATCTTCTTGTTGGACAGACCCTTTGAGTATGATATAGTGTCCTTCCTCAACTCTTATTATAGTCTTTGGCTTAAAATCTAATTTATCAGATATAAGGATTGCCAACCCAGCTTTCTTTGATGCCCATTAGCATGGTAAATTGTTTTCCATCCCTTCACTTTAAAACCAGAGGTGTCTGGGTCTAAAATGAGTTTCTTGCAGACAGCATATCAATGCGTATTTTTTTTTTAAAATCCATTCTGATAACCTGTGTCTTTTGATTGGGGTATTTAGCCCATTTACATTCAGGGTAACCTGAATGAAGACATGAATTTAATGCTATTTTATTGCCTTTAGGGTGACTGTTACTGTATGTTGTCTCTGTTCCTTTCTGGTCTACTACTTTTAGGCTCTTTCTGCTTAGAAGACCCCTTTCAATATTTCCTTTAGGGCTGGTTTGGTGGATGCAAATTTTCAAAATTTGTGTTTGTCCTGGAAGCTTTTTATCTGTCCTTCTATTTTCAATGATAGCTTAGCTGGATATAGTATTCTTGGCTGCATATTTTTCTGATTTAGTGCTCTGACTATATCATGCCAATTCTTTCTGGCCTGCCAGGTCTCTAGATAAGTCTGCTGCCAATCTAATATTTCTACAATTGTATGTTACAGATCTCTTGTCCCGAGTTGTCTTCAGGATTTTCTCTTTGTCACTGAGACTTGTAAGCTTTTCTATTAGGTGATGGGTTGTCAACCTATTTGTATTGATTTTGAGGTGAGGTTCTCCTTGCCTCCTAGATTTTGATGCTTGTTCCCTTTGCCATATTAGAGAAATTCTCTACTATAATTTGCTCCAATTATAGCCCCCCCTCTCTTTCTTCTTCTTCTGGAATCCCAATTATTCTAACATTGGTTTGTCTTATGGTATCACTTATCTCTTGAATTCTCCCCTTGTGGTCCAGTAGTTTTTTTTTTTTTTTTTTTTTTTTAAGAATTTGTTTATTTGACAGAGAGTGAGAGAAGGAGAGACAGCACAAGCAGGGGGAGGAGCAGAAGGAGAGGGGGAAGCAGGCTCCCTGCTCAGCAGGGAGCCCAATTCAGGACTTGATCCCAGGACCCTGAGACCATGACCTGAGCTGAAGGCAGAGGCTTAACCCACCAGGCCACTCGGGTGCCCTGGTCCAGTAGTTTTTTTCTCTCTTTTGCTCAGCTTCTTTATTCTTTGTCATTTGGTCTTCTATATCACTAATTCTCTCTTATGCCTCCATTTTTTTTATTGCACCTCATTAATAGCTTTTTGTAAATTTCAACTTGGTTAGATTTTAGTTCTTTTATTTTCTTCAGAAAGGGATTTTATTTCTCGAGAGAGTGTCTCTCTAATCTCTTTCATGCCTTTTTACAGCCCAGCGAGCATGTTGAAAATCATCATTCTGAACTCTAGTTCTGACATATTACCAATGTCCATTTTGAGAGTTCCCTAGCTGTCAGTACTGCCTCTTGTTGTTGTTGTTTTTGTGGTGAGTTTTTCCACCTTGTCATTTTATCCAGAAAAGAATATATGAATGATAGAATAAAATACTAAAAGGCTGGCAAAGACCCCAGAAAAATGTATGCTAACCAAATCAGAAGATCCCCAAAACTGGGGAGAGAAGAAAGGGAGAAAAAAGAAATATATATATATATATTATATAATATATGTATATATATAATATATATTTATATTATATAAATATAAATATATATAAATATATATACATAATTTATATAATATATATAATTATATAATTTATATATTATATAAATTATGTACATAATATAAATTATATTATATATTATATAAATATATTAAATTATATTAATTATATATTATATAAATTATGTATATAATTTATATATTTATATATGTGTATATATATAGTATGTATATAATTTATATATTTATATAATATATAATATAATTTATATAATAAATTATATATATATAAATATATACATATAAATGGTGAATAGAATAGAGCCACCCACTTGATTTTGTGAGTATTCTGGTCTCTTAGAAAAAACTATCTCCCAAAATTTTAAAGAAAGAAAAACATATATATATGAAAATAAGGGTAAACCCAATGAAGGGATGGGATATGACTGTAAATATGAGAATTAAAAATAAATAAATAAAAGAATTGATAAGATAAGTTGGTTGGAAAAAGATAAAAAAAAAAAAGGAGGGAATGTGCTCAGGCTGGAGACTAGAACACAGCCATGTGCTAGATTAGGGTATATTTTGATCTATTAGGAGAAATTGTATCCAAAATTTTTTTATAAATAAAAACCTATATGTATACAAAAAATAAGTTTAAATGCAATGAAGATATAAAGTATGACTATAACAATGAAGGTTTAAAAGTTTTTTTTTTTTAAGAAAGGTCTTGTTAAGTTAAAGTAGTTTAAAAACGTTAAAAGAGGAAAGAAGAAAAGTTAAAAAAATAGAATAAGAAAAAAATAAAATTAAAAAAAAAATTAACTTTGCAAGACGAAAGGATCATGGGGAAAAATCCATGAATTCTGTGTGTTGCTTTCCCTGGCTCTGGAGTTCTACTGTTCTCCTTGATAGGTGAACTTAGTCATGGCTGGATGTTCTTGCTAATCTTCTGGGGGAGAGGCCTGTTGCAGTGATTCTTAAATGTCTTTGCCTAAGGTGGATTACACCACCCTTGCCAGGGACCAGGCCAAGTAATCTGCTCAGGTTCACTGTCAGCTTTTGTTCCCTGAAAGCTTTCCATACTGCTTTGGAGGACAGGAATGAAAATAGTGGCCTTCCAATCTCTGGCCCTGAGGAGCTGAGAGCTCAGGGCCCCACTCCTCAGTGTACCCTCAGAGATAAGCAGTCCATCCCTCCATCCGCCTTGTCTCCAGTCGTGCTCTGAGCTCACCTGGCCTGTGACCAAACATTTCTGTCTCTGGTGCATGGCCCCATTTGGAGTCTCCAAACCCAGCAGATTCCTGCCGCACTGCTCCTCCCAGAGGAGGAAGATGAGTCTCCCCAGATCTGCCACTTGTGGGGTCCCTGCTTGAAGAGCAGTGGTCCAACTGTGCCTTGGATCATGGTTTAAGGTAATCCTGATCTGAAAGCTCACTCCTCCGCTCTGTCTCTGTAGTTGGCTTCCCCACTCTGATACCTGGCAGCTCTGCCACACAGACACCCCTGGTGTTTCTCTGACACCACGGGACCTGAGACCACACTGTTCCTGCAAGGGTTCCACCCCCGCTTAGCTTCTGGAGTGATATTCCTCAGTGGAGCAGACTTCTACAAGTTCTCATTTTGTGCTCCACTGCTCTACCACATGCTAGGAGCTGGCCCCTCCCCCCACAGTCTATCTTCCCATCTCTTCAGATTCACTTCTCTGTACGTCCTACCTTTCAGAAAGTGGTCAATTTTCTGTTCCTAGAATTGCTGCTATAATTGCTGCTCTTCTTCTCTTCAATCTCCTGTTGAGTTTGTAGGTGTTTGGAATGGTTTGATGCCTATCTAGCTGAACTCCTGGGATCTGATGTCATTTCAGTCTGCTACTCCTCTGCCATCTTCCCAAAGTGGTGTCTCTCACCTAATTTTCTTATTTCTGATTATGAACTTTTCTTTGCACTCAAGCAATTCTCTTTAACATTTCTTATAAACCTGGTTCCGTGGTGATGCACTTCCTTAATTTTGTTTTTCTGAGAAGCTCTATATCTCCTTCTATTCTGAATGATAGCCTTGCTGGATAGAAGGAATAGTCTTGGTTACAGGTTTTCTCCTGTCAGCACTTTGAATACATCATGCTACTTTCTTCTGGCCTGCAATATTTCTGCTGATAAATCAGCTAGTAGAGTTTTGGGGTTTCTGCTGTATATAATTATTTTCTTTCACTCATTGCTTTTAATATTCTCTGTTTCACTAATTTTTGCCATCTTTATTATGTGTCTTGATTGGACTTCCTTGGCTTGATTTTGTTGTAGACCCTCTATACTTCCTCAATTCAGATATCTGTTATTTCCCCATATTAGGGAAGTTTTCAGCTATTATTTCTTCAAATAAAGTTTCTTCCTCTTCTCTCTTTCTTCTTCTGGGATCCCTATAATATGGATGCTATTATATCTGATGAAGTGACAAGTTCCCTTAACCTATTCTCATTTTTTTTTCCTGAAAATCTACTTTATTTTCCATGTTGTGGATAGATCCAGTCAGTGTGATCAGTTTTCTGCATGTGCAATAATTGACCAAATTAAGTTTTCCCACAAGACTCTCCCATCAATTCTGAAAGTCCTGGTCTGACAACTCCCATATAAAGCTCTTGAAAATCACCTCTTTAAAATTTTGGGGGAAAAAAGTGTGTCAAGTCTTTTCTGTACCTATTCTCATTTTTTAAATTATTATTTTTTCTTTTTGTTGTTCAGCCTATTTGTTTTCCACTACTTGGTCTTCTGGATCACTGATCCATTCTTTTACTTCCTCTAATCTACTATTAGTTCCCTCAAGCACATTCATAATTGCAATGATTGAATTATTCATCTCTGATTTATTTTTTTTCATATTTTCTATCCCTTTGTCAAAGGTCTCACTGACATCCTCCACTCTTTTCTCAAGTCCAGTAATCTTTATGACCAATACTTTGAATTCTCTAACAGGCTTCTTGTCTGTTTCATTTACCTCTTTTGCTGTGATTTTTGTTCTAATTTTTCACTTGAGACATATGCTCTGTCTCCTTATTTTATCTAATTCTTTGTGTTTGTTCCTATGTATTAGGAAAGTTAGCACATCTCTGCTCCCGAGAATAGTGTCCTTGTGAAGAAGAGGTCCTGTAGTGTAATGGCCTTTACCAGAATCAGAACTTTTATGTATGTTGCATGTGCCCTATTGTTGTGTGTGACTGAGCCACGTCTATTCTCAGTCTAGTCAACTGCAATGGCCTACTTTGCTGTTGTGGACAGGATTTTGTCCCTTTGCTGTAAAGGAATAAGTCTATGGCTGCCCTGGGCTTGTAGTTTGGTCAGACAAGATGCCTGCTTTCATCCTGTTTACTAGGGCTGCAGTAACACCAAACCGAAGCTTGTTCTTCCTGTGTTGCCTCTGAGAAGCTTTTGTTGGTGGGCAGTTTCTGTAGTAAGGCCAGATATCTACCCCTAGTCTGTCTGTTGGGATTGCAGTGATTCTAAACCATAGGGTTCTCTCCTTCTGCTTCCCCATTGGGTTTTTTGTTGATGGGTAGGGCCAGTGGTCAGATTAGATGTCTGTCCTTAGGCGACTGCAGGGGCTACAATCAAACTGATGCATGTGGTTATCTTTCTCTCTCCACAGGGCAGGAGTCCCTTTTGAATGGCACTGGTCACTATTATGGCTGCTTGTAAAATGATATATGTCAGAGCCATTCTGGCGAGATTATTACCAAGTGATGTGGGTTGGATGGGCCAAATCCTCCAGAGAATGTGAAAGGGCACATGGTGTTAGCAAGCTAGTTGACATGTGTTCCTGCTGGTTTCCTCAAATGTCTGGCTACCCAGGCTGGAGGTGTATAGGTTTGGAGGAGAAATGGCACCTACCAGTTCTTTTATTTTTGGAGAAGTCTCTTTTAGATCTCTGTCCCTTCAGCACATGTTCTGAGATTGCTGAATAAATCTCTTTTCTATAACCCAGATCCTGATGGCTTTTCAGTGTAGCTGCTGCTACACTCTATCTCTGTGGGGTTGTTATGCTATCTCTGTAAGGGTGGGGACACAGCTTCTTCATCAGCTTTCCCAGAGTCAAGCCCTAGTTTGTAAAGTACCCAGAATTAAGTCCAGCTGCTTGTACAAACTCTTGAAGTTAAGTACCACTGGATTTCAAAGCCAAATATGTGGGGACTCATCTTCCCAGAGCGGGTCCCCCATGTCTGTGATTCCTGGTGTGGTCTGTATTCCTCTCCCTTCCTCTGCTTGTGGTATCCCTCCCATTTGTGGTTAGTTTCCACCAGAATTTGGTTCTCTGCCCTTCCACCCCTTTTCTATGTAGCTTCTTCTCTACAATTAATTATAGAGTCTGTTCTACCAGTCTGTAGGTCATTTTCTTTATTAGTCACACTGATGTGGTTATTATCTAAGTATATCCATGAGCCAGGATGAACTTAGAATCTTTGTACTCCACCATCTTTCTGGTATCTGATAAAAGGTACTCTTATTATAAAAAAAAGTCAGTTTTGATATAAAATATGTAAAGGGCTAAATATTAGAGCTCTTCACTGCTTACTTTTGAATCAGTTTTTAACTTCCTGGTTTTAGACCCTAAAGCTGGGTAGAGCTGAAAAGAACCCAAGATTTGAAATAATACCATCAGTAATTGAATAAACTGTCATTTAATTACTAATTATATTAAAAAATACAGATACATTATAGCAGAGTGGTATTGTTTACAAGATTTAAACTCAAATGAGGAATGTTATCTTCCAACCTGACTGTGATTTACTTTTTTTTTTCCTAAGGGTGCAATCTGCCTTGGGTGTCAAATTAAATAGGAAAGTCTGTCTTTTGCCTAAGTTAAAATAAAAAAGTATGGGTGTATGTGTGTGGATATGGTGGGGAAAATGTACCATTAATTATCTCACTTTACTTCTTCTGTCTTCTGTCTTTACTAATCCTTGTTGTTTTTAAACCTACTATTTACATATGGATTTACTCTAAGAAGAAAATAATACCCTTATCTCTAGAACTTTCTCCCCATATTCTGACATTTTTTTAAATGAATCTCCTGAAAAATGATCTATTTACACCTCCATTTGTGCTATCAGTGCCTTCAAAGGGTCTCTATACCCATCCATAGATAAGAACTCCCATCATTGAGTCAAAGGTGATTAATCTGTTAGGACTGACCAATATTACTCTTTTGCCACCCTTTTGGTTAAAGTACTAAAGAACATAATAATATCTGATATCACAAATATTGAATAATCAATACCCCTTAATGAATATCTCTTTGTCCAGTAGTACTATTATTTTAATATATTACCAAATAGTATTTGGTAAAATAATATTTAGGAATTTGACTTACTAATTATTGGTATAATTAGCATGAATTGTTTTTTTTCTGCATTATTTCTGACATATTTGAATGTCTATTAATGATGAATGCAAGAATACATATACAGTTATATATACACCAAAAACGCTTTTAGATTAATACAAATACAGACACAAAATTTTCTGGTCTCTAGAAAATTTTAATGTAATTTGAATAATTTTTTTCCTTGATGGTGTCAGTGGATTGAGCTTTACACTTCATTTCTTGATTGCCTTTTTGTAATTATTTTGCCCACCTCTTTCAATCTAGCCTTTCTGTTTTGTTTGGGTTTTCTTTTTTCATATGCTGTGTTAACTATGCATTCTATTGACATGATATTGTTTTATATAATTATGTACATATATAATTATATATATATATTTATATATTAATAGATTTTTGGCTTTTTCAATAAGGAAGCTCTTAGATTTAGCAATTTTATGGTTATAGTATTTTTTATATTTCATGATTATCTGATTATATTTTTATTATTTAATTTTATTTACTTATTGCATAGTTCACTGGGTATGGTACATAAACAAGGAATCTTAGGACACTGAAAAAATTAAATTAAATTTAAAAAAACTAGTCATTGATTTATTTACTCAAAGAAGTCATTTTTTAAAAATTCTTATGCTTAGAACTGAAAATGAATTTTTTATAATGCCAATTTTAATGTTCATTCCTTAAAATTATTTTAATTATTTAAAATGTGTTACTGTATGTTTTCTGTGGCTGTCATAACAAATTTCCACAAACTTAGTCTCTTAAAACAACAACAACATATTCTCTTACAATTCTGGTGGGCCGAAGTAAAAAATCATTATTAACTCTGATGAAATCAAGACGTCAGCAGGGTTATGCTCTCTCCAGAAGCTCTGGGGAGAACCTCTTCCTCTTCAAGTTTCTGATGGCTATAGAATATGTTGGCTTGTAGCTGCATTAGTTGACTCTTCAGAGCCAACATTCCTAATCTCTTTCTCCTTCATCTTTATACTCTTTTCCTCTCTGTTAAATCTCCTCTGCCTTCCTGTATACATGTGATGGCATTTAGGATCCACCAAAATAATATAGGATAAATTCCCATCTCAACATCCTTAAATTAATCACCTCCCTCCCTCTTTATTTTATTTAATTAAAAAATATTTTATTTATTTCTTAGAGAGCGAGAGAGAGAGAGAGTGCACAAGCAGGGACAGCAGCAGGCAGAGGGAGAGGGAGAATTAGACTCCCTGCTGAGCAAGGAACCCAATGGGGCCTCTATCCCTGGACTGTTGGATCATGACTTGAGCCAAAGGCAGATGCTTAACCAACTGAGCCACTCAGATACCCACCACCACGCCCCACATTTAAATATAGCAATTTAAAGTAATATTCACAGGTTTCAGGGATTATGACATAGATATCTGCTAGGAATGCTTTCTTTCAGCTTACTATAACTAAAATAATTTAAGTATTTTTTTCTGAATTTATTTGTTTCTTTATGACCTATCATTTTATTATGGCTTATTTTTTTAAAATTATTTATTTATTTGAGAGAGGGAAAGAGAGAAAACCTGAATGGGGGTGGGGGCAGAGAGAGAGGGAAAGAGGAACAAGCAGACTCCCCACTGAGTGGAGAGCCCAATGTGGGGCTCAATCCCAGGTCCCTGAGATCATGACCAGAGCTGAAGCAGACACTTAACCAACTGAGCTATCCAGGAACCCCATATTTTTGCTGGCATATAATGCACGTGGAATGGAGATAGGAACTATTTGATTCACATACCTGTGTCCCTCTTCAATGTTTAATTATCCTTTCAAAAAGCCCTTACCCAGAAAAACTCAGAATATGTACACTTTTAGTGTATGAATGTGGAAAGTCCACTTTTAGAATTTTGTCACTTTGCTTCAGACACTTAATTGCTTTATTCAGATCTTCTCTACTAACACTGACTCCAGTTTCCTTTGTAATCTTGCTGAAGTTAAGTATCAGAATCTATTAATACACATTCCAGCTTGATTTTGTTTGTTTTCCTCTTTGGTTTTGGTCTTTAGAACATATATTATCAGGAAATTACAAAGCAACATTGTATATATTTTAACATAGAAATGCAATAGGAACTGAATTATAAAAATAAAAAAGATCACCATAAAATTATTTATAAGCACAAAGAACGGTAATATGTGTATTTTAATACTTAGAAATTGCTTAATGGGTTTTATTAACTCCATATGATCTATTCTTCTGAAAGTATGTTTTGTAGAAGAATATTTAATTAAATTTAATTGCAAAAATGGTAACAATGTGGTGACAATGAATAAAACAAGCTATAAGAAAGCAAGAACAAAATAATTTAGTTTTTAAAAATATGTATTTTGAGATAATTGTAGATTTACAGAAGAGTTGAAAAATAGTCAAAAGAGTTCTATATGCCCTTCCCAAGGCTTATACTGCCTCTTACATAACCATGCTGCAAAATTAATAAAACTAAAAAAATTCTAATTTACACATTCTATGTCATAAACAAAAAAGACAATTTTGATTTCCCTGGTTTTGCATACTAATATTCATTTTCTTCTTTTAGATCCAATCCAGGAGACCATGTTGCATTTGGCCATTATGCCCCTTCAATACACTATAATTTCTCATGTTTCCTTGTTTGTCACAACATCGACACTTTGCATAGTAGCAGGTATTTTATAGACTGTTTCATACTTGGGTGTGTCTGATGCTTTCTCGTGAGCAGGGAACCTATGGCACTTTGGAAAGAATACCACAGAAATGACTACCCTGATCATTGTATCATATCAGGGACTGTGACATCAGTATGATTTACTGGTGATCATAACTTTGAATGCGTGGTTCAAGTCATGTCTCCCAGATTTCTAAACTCCAAAGTTATTATTTTTACCTTTCCATTCATTTTGTTGAGGCTTAGTTATGTTACATTTGAAGAATGGACATTGTGCAATTTACATTCTTTTAAATAGGTCGAAGTTGTATCTCAGCATATGGTCTTTCTTTGTGGATGTTCCATGTACAATGTATATTCTGTTGTTGTTTAGGGTGGAATGTTCCACAAATGTTAATTAGATCAAGTTGTTTGGTAGTGTAGTGTTTTCCTGGTCATCTATTTCTGAAGTTGTTTTCTGTATAACTGGTCTATTAATTATTGAGAACTGGTCTACTAATTATTGAGAGTTGAAGTCTCTAAATAAATTTGTGGATTTATCTATTTCTTTTTTCATTATCTATCCATTTTTTTCTGATGTATTTTAAAATTCTATTATATATTACATACATAATTAGGATTGTTATGTTCTTGAGAATTGACCAACATGCAATGAATGTCTTTAACTCTGACAATATATCCATCTTTATTTCTTGGATTTAAAACATACATTTTTAAATAATCTGGATTTCCCTTAAGTAATATATGTTTTTGCTCATTTTATAACATCATATTCCCAACTAATCCCTCCCACCCTTTGTACCATTATAGTCAAATCTTGTACTTTTTCAAGTTTTATAACTTTTGCTTATGAAAAAGTCAGTTTTCTTTTAGAGCAATTAAAATTCAAAGATTATATTTTATCTTCATTGATTCCATTTCTGAGAATCACCATCTCTTTGTAAAGATCCAAATTTAGACTAAATTTTACTTTATCTGGCTAAATAAGTTATTGTCCTTTCTTCTTTATTGGCACCTGATGGTAATCATGTAGGGAAAATACATAGGAGGTTACACCACCATATGTCTGCAGACCTCAGTTTTCACACCGATATGCTAACACTTGGTCTTTAGCAATTTCTTAAACATTTTTAACTTTTTACTGGCTTTAACATTTTACTGGCTTATATGGCATTCACAACATCTGCCCCAAGAAAGTAAATGCTGAGATTTTGTTTCTCCCAGAAAAATTCCTGTCTCTTCCCAGATTTAGGGCTAGTTATTTGCCCTATGATGTCATTTTCCCTAAGGCTCCAATAAAAGGTTACTCACAATTTCCCCAATACTTATAAGGATGGGAGCAACATTCATTCCATTCCCACATTTCTCATCTGAAAGTCTAATAATTCAGTTTTGTAAGAAATTACCCAACTAGGGGGCTCCTGGGTAGCTCAGTGGGTTAAGCTTCTGCCTTCGGCTCAGGTTAGGCTCAGGTTATGATCTCAGCGTCCTGGAATTGAGCCCGGCATCGGCATCGGCATCGGCATCGGCATCGGCGTTGGGCTCTCTGCTCAGCAGGGAGCCTGCTTCCTCCTCTCTCTCTGCCTGCCTCTCTGCCTACTTGTGATCTCTCTCTCTGTCAAAAAATAAATAAAATATTAAAAAAAAAAGATTAGATTAGATTAAAAGAAAATCAGTGCACTTCAAAGATAACTGTCTGTTTGCAAGATGTAGGTTTGCACTTTGAGCCTTTTTACATTTCTCAATTTAGTAAAATCCCCCTGTAATTATTACATAATCAGAAAAATATTATTAAGATTATAGAATTATGAACGCAGTGTAGTGAATATGCAAGAAGAATTAGAATGGATTTGTGAGGAAAAATAGTACAATTGAGAAATAGCAATTAAAATATGATTACGTAGAAGCTATAGTTAAATATTTCTAAATATTTCTTGATATTTTGATCTTGATATTTCAAAATATTACTAGTATAAACTGAAAATGGTATATTTTTAATGAATAGTATCTGCTGTTTTTTTTTTTCTTTGTTCCTGACAGAGAAACAAGAGAAATTTGGACTTCATTGACAGCTGATTTGAATTCTGTTTATGTTGTTATTCCACAGTCCCATCTCACACTCATGGATATGGGTCTCAAGAGACCTTAAAACCTTTCTGGATTTTGCCAGGGACTTCATGAAGTGATCTAGGGGGAAAATCACTTAGCCTTCCCTGCAATTTCTTTTCTATCGCAAAAAGGGAGGGATAACATTTTGTGTCTTTCAAGTCTATTTTGATGACTGATGATATGATATTCTATATTTTTTGGAACAAAAGTGATAGATAAAGATGCACATGTAATAAAGTAAGATTATAAGTAAAGTTTAGAAACAAACAAAATTGGAAATGTATAAATACATTTCAATAGGAGTGCCTCAGTCCACTATTTGAGTTCACTTTGATATCATTCTGTAATAGGTTCTTATCTTCCTCACCTATGACAATTACAGTTCTTACAACCACAGCTTGTCTCACATTAAATATATCTCAGAGGGGCTGCTTCTGCCGGTCTATCCACTGTCACAAACTGACTGAGCATTAAAATTCCCACCTGCTGTGGAATAACATACTCCCAAGTCCAACTGCCAGAGTGAAAAAAACCTAGTGACACTGGATTGCACCAAGGAGACTCTTTCCCTACCTAATTGCCTCCCCAAACTGTTGAGGAGGTCTGGGTTTATACCTCTCCAGAAAGATAAATAGAAAATTAGGCAGGTTTAATTTCGATTTAATCAATTCTATCTTCCTGATGTTATAGCAATAATTATACTACATTTTATAATTTATTGACTCTTGTGATAAAGACACTAGCAACACTTTGTGCTATGTGAAACCCCACTATCTCTTTATTACCTAGGGATAGTTCTATTTCTACTGTGTAGCAATTTGGGAAATTTCCAAGTGTTTATTTATTTATTTTTAAAAAGAAGGCAGCCTGGGCTCAGAAAGTGATCAGAAGAGATATGTGATGACAACAGCGCTTTTTTTTTTTCCCTCCCTAAGATTTATTATTGATTTTGGTGGGGGGAAGAGAGGTGCAGAGAGAGAAGGAGAGAGAGAGAGAATCTTAAATAAGCTTCATGTCCTTCATGGAGCCAGAAGCAAAGCTGAATCTCATAAACCTGAAATGACCTGAGCCGAAATTGACTCAGACTCTCAACTGACTGGGCCAAACAAGTGCCCCAACAGCTAGTTTTTTAAAAAATGTTTTATTTTCTTTATCTTTGTGTTGAGTTTAGTTGGTAGGGCCACATCACTTGTTAATGGTGACATCTCATGGGGAATATAAGCATAAATAAAAAACAATGCAATGTAAGGAGAAGAAATGGAAAGCAAGGCTAAGGTCTCACATTAAGGAAAGGCATATACAAATGAAAGCCATATAATAAAATTACCTTTGAGATGGAGGACAAATAAGAATATTTTAAATATTATCATGTTAATCAGTGTACATTAATTAGCATATGTTTATGAATAGGAACAATTTATATCAAGCCAGATATGCAAGTACCAAATGTAAGAAAATTATATTTTCATCTGGATCCTTTTAGGTAATGTTGATTATACATTTTATCAGCAAATACATTTTTTGTAGAACATAGCAAGAATAGAGTGGGAGAGGGAAAAGCAGACTCCCTGCTGAGCAGGGAGCCCAAAGCAGGGCTCCATCCCAGCACCCTGAGATCATGACCTGAGCCGAAGGCAGACGCTTAACAATCTGAGCCACCCAGGCCCTGCAAATATATATTTGAAAAGTGAATTTGTAAAAAATATTTTTTAAAGGAAAGTAAAAATTTACCTAATTTTAAAACAAAGTGTTAGGAATACAATGTTTAAACCATAAAAGATCAATCCTATGTGTGTTTCCACCCCCCTTCAAGTCTCATTCCCCAGCAAGGACTTGCAGTTTTTTAGTTGTTTCTTCCAATAGAATATATATCAATTTTCACTCTGCTATTGTATGTTTCTTCTCAAGTACTTTGTAGCCTTCCTCTCCTTTTAATGGCTTTTCAATGTTAGGAAGCTCTTGAGTTACTTTAATATACCATTTTAAGATGGCCTTGAAAAGCCCAGTGTATTTGTCAGGACTCTCCAGAAAAAGAGAGCCATTAAGATACAAAATAGAATATAAGAAATACAATACAGTTCATATATAATATAGAGGTGATTTCTTAGAGGCAATAGGTCACATGATTATGGTGACCATGTCCCACAGTCTGGTGTCTGCAAGCTGAGAAACAAGAACGTCCGTGGTGTCAAAAGCCTGAGAATGAGAAGAACCAGTGGTATAAGTTTCAGTCCAAGTACAAAGGCCCAAGAACCAGGAAAAGATGGATGTCCTAGCTCAAGCAAAAAAGACAAATCCTTCCTTTACATTTTTGTTCTATGCAAGCTTTCAACAGATTGGATGGTGTCCATCACATTAGTCAAGATGATCTTCATTAGTCTGCTGATTTAAATGTTAATCTCTTCTGAAAATGCCTTCACAGATATGCTCAGAAATCACAGATATGTTTTACCGGATTTCTGGGCATTTTTTATCCCAGAGAAGTTGACCCATAAAATTAACCATTAACACTGTGCATTATAGAACCAAACTCTAGGTCAGCTGCCATATGACGATGATTCCTTGGCCTGGCAAAAGTGGTTCATGATACACTGTAACCTGTCTTTCTGGATCATGGGATTCCAAGGTCTTGAACTTTCTTTTCCATCCCTCAATGTCCAATATGCAGTGTGAAGTTATTTGTACACAACATCGCTGTCACTTAATTTAACACAAAAAGATGAAATAAGATTACTTATCCTAGAATCAGCTTGTATTGACATTCCATGGTAGTAATTTTTAATTTTGGTTTCCCCCCAATTCCTAGATCCAGGGAATATATAATGTTAATATTGTTCTTAAAAGGTCATCAGGATAATATAAGATTGGAAACGAACCTCTCTTTGTAGCACTTTAATTTTGGGGTGCATTGATACCATAATTAAATGTGTCTTGGAAAACTCAACTGTGTAGGACACATATTCCTCAACTTTGGTTGAGGCACTCTAAAATACTATTGCTTGTCTTGTCTTGTGTTTTTGTATCAAATTATACAATCTGAATCTCTATTTCACTGACAGATGAGATAAACAATACAGACATAAAATATTGTCTATCTTCTTTCAGCTGCTTAATGACCAAAGAGAATCAAAATGAAAAGAGTAGGAAAAGAAAATAGATGAAGGCCCTTCTGGACTGATTTCATTAGATAAAGCAACTTAACAGGGAGAAAAAGGATCACATTAAGGTGAAGATGAACTTCTTGTAGCAAGTTTGATGAATTATTATTATTCCAGGCAATTTGAGATAATGCAATCTCCATGACTGAATGACATAATTACTAGATATGTTGTGAGTTGTCAGATCAATCACTCGAAGACTTAACTGGATATGCATCTATTTATTTGCAACTCAGGGTAAAAATCAGTGCAATAGTACAAACAACAAAGATTTTAAAAAAAAAGAACAATAAAAAAGAAAAGAAAGAAAGTTAAGTAATGAATACAGATGCTCAGTTTGTGGCTTTTAACCAGCAGAAATGTTCAAATCCATACATTTAAATAAAAATCATTGTGAAGTTTACTTTTACATAACTCTAGGGTATAAAATCAGAAGGTAAAATACATATGAATGTTATTTTTATAACAGATTAATCAAACTTTTTGTAATTTTTATGCAAGTTAACCTGAATACATAGACACAAACTTAGGAAGTTTCTTAATAGGGTATGTCACAATTAAGAATCAAGAGAGGAGAACATGGAATTTATGGCTAAGCTATATACTTTTCTATACTCCTAAGAGGTCAGTAGATGAGGGTAAGGTGTAAGGGATCTAGTCATCTCTGGATATAGAAACTATATGAAAGTGTGGTATGAATCACTAAATTACTTAGTTTATAATGGTTAAACTAGAAAATTTACAAAAAACACACAAAGAAGTATCATTTCACTACTAAATGATATTTTCCATATGCAGTAAATGAAAAATAAAAACAAAACAAAACAAAAAACTATCATCCATTACAAATGGAAACCCTAACTACTGCATTACGACTTTATTTCACATGCATAACTTTCTCTAATGGTTTAGGAAATTTTTAGAGGAAAGATACTATGCTCATAAAGAATCTGTTTCACTTGCTGAACAGACTCAATCTTCTCCTTACATGGGGCAACCAAGTTTAAATGTTTCATCAGCAATTCAATCTAATTCAACAAAAACTAAATTCATCATCATCCTCCCAGTAGTCCTGATCCATCTTCATGCTTTCTGTTTTGTTTAATGATATCATCATTCACCCAATCAACAATTTCAAGATCTTGAACTCTTCATTAATTTTCCTTCTTTCTCATCAAGTCAGCAATCTATTGGTTTCATCTTGACCAAGTATTTAACTTTCCTTCTTTTTCCACCAAAACAGCAAGGTCTCTGGCAATGCGAAAACCTGTTTGTATCATCATGGTGTTTTCTTATAGAACAATTTATTTTAAAATACTCCCTTTCTTAATCTATCTGAAGCATTGTTTCCTCAGCAAAAATTTTGTTTCATCTCCAAATATGACTGTATTAATAAAGATAGAAATTCAGCTGTGTCCTATAGAACCCAAAACAACATTTGTCGAAAAAAAGACATTTCTTTTTTTCTTAAAATGGTTAGTTTGATGACATTTCTCAGTTATCCAGGAACACTGGCTCCTCCTATCTTCTTTGTCTTCTATCTTTCCAATCATTTGAGATGACCCGCTGCTGTGAACATGGTGCTAGCTGATACTGGAGAAAGGGGTTAATGGGAAAGGACAAGTATTGCACACTTTAGCTTGTATCTTACTAATTAAATCTTAGTTGTATGGTTATACTTACATTCACAGATGACTGGATAGTTGTACCAGCCTTGACAATGTAACACTTGGAATTCCCTTCAAGGGAGAGATGTAGTTGGCCAATGGCCTCCACCTGCCACACATTTGGGACCCAACAGCGTTCAAACTGAGCCCATGCTCTCCTTCTGCTATTTCCAGCTAATGACTTAGCAGTAGAGGGTGTCTTAGAGCCAGGCCATTCCTTCCCAACATTGGACTTCTCTAACAGTCTTTCTTCGGGATCTCTCTGTAACCCTAGATAAATATTTTTTAGAAACTGTGCTGCAGTCTGACATTCTTACTCAGTCCTCCTTCCTTCTCTCAGTTCACAAATGTCAAACCTAAATCTCCATCCTAAGGCCAACTCTGCTCATGTTTCTTTTCTCCTTTATCCCTTACAGGCATTTCCTTCAATGACTGTTTTGCATGGAAAATTCATCTTGTCATCTGCCTTTCAGAGGATCAAATTTGGCCAGCAGTAGTCCAACTTAAATCAAGAGTTGTAATATGATAATGAAGGAGAGATCCATACTGGGGAGCCATCACCTGTCTCTGATGTAAGTACCATATCTGCAATAGTTTTCTAGAACATATAATAATGTTTAAAAATCAGCTTCACATGAATACTTATTATCAGAGCTGTAGTAGTTCATATGCCACAACAACAACAACAAAAAACCCTTATTCTTGTTAACTATAAAATATTAGCATTTAAAAATCTCTGCTTTGGGAACCTCTTGAGTATGTATGGTATAAAAAATTTTTTTAAAGTGTTCTAATGGATTCTGGTACTAAATAAGTATCAGTTCAAAAGTCAGTTCTGCAATTGACAACATGTAAGATATTGAACAAGTCACTAAATCTACCTAAACCTCTGCTTCTGGATCCATTAAAAGTGGGTATGAATTATTTTCCATTAATGTTATTATAACATACAGTGAGATGATAAAGAATATAAAAGGTTTAGCAAAGTGCCTACACAAAGGGAGAATTTCTCTTCTTCCTCTTCCTCTTCACTATTGCTATTGTATTATTATTGCTGCTATTATTATTTTGTTATTATTTTGCCTGCATCATCCTAAGATATTTCATTATTTTGGAAATACTAGTGTCTGGGGGAAATTGTCTCTCATACATTTAGCCTCTGTATAATTAGTGTTTGCAGCATGGTGGAATAAAATTATGTTTGAACCTTTGTGAGACTTTATGAGACTTCCCAGATATACCTGGAAACACAGCTTATGTTTATGGAGGTGCCTGAAGTTGTTCATTATGAGGTGTGAATAAGAAATGACAAAATATAGATTGTCATTTTTCATGTACAATCACCTCCAATTTGTTTTGTAGATTGTTGCAGTCTTTGAGTGCTAAATTACTTTTTTGATGTTCTACATTAGACTGCTGTGAATTTGGTTGAAACTCAGTTTTTTATCTCATTATTGGCATTCTTGAATAAAACCAAGAGGACATTCTCAAAAGAATAACTACTAGTTGGATGGGACCAGAGCTGATCTTTGTAATACCAACATGATATAAGAGGTAAGACATTATTGAGTCTTTGGGAAGTAACTTAATATCTTTGTGCCTCAGTCCTCTTTTGTTAAATGAGGCTAATACTAATTCATAGACTTGATGTGGTGATTAAGTTATACACATAAACTGCTTGTCACTATGCCTATTACATAGTAAGGTGCATCTAAGTGTCTGCTCCTGGGGCAATATTCTGGGCAAAATTTGAAAATGAGTGCTGTGCAATTTTATGTGTTGTTTAAGCTAATAAGATGATCAGAAATTCTCCTGACAATTTCTAGATAAGGAAGTACTCTGTAACTTATCCTTTAGGAGTAAACCTCCCCTTCTCTCTAACCTGTGAGGGGACTAACTATGCTTGAATTGAATAGTAGTTCTTGTCTTGTTACAGAGAGCTGCTTAGAAATGCCTCAAGAACTAAGCTGATGCTCTGGCAAAGGTAATTCAGCAAGCAATAAAACTAATGAGAGAAGCCACATAATGTCAATAATTTCAGTTGTTTTCTAAATGTGTGTTACTGAACTCTGGAGAGGAGGGTTTTTAATGGAGGCTAGACCAATGCACCGAGATGTTAAAACTGTGGTAGTTCCTTGAGACAAAAAGAGAGGACAAATAATAGCAATTCTCCAGGGTCTTGAGCTCCCAATCCATCTCTGTCTTCAAAGTGAAAATAAAGGAAACCTCTTTAAAAATGGAGCTGGAAAGCCCTGGAGGGGGAGCTTTCGTGCTCTACCCCTCAATTTAAGAAGCATACTATGCTATTCCCAATAGGAAGAAGCTTGCTTTATAAACCCCAGCAGAAGGAAGGGAGAATTTCTCCTATCCCAACAACAGCCCAGCCAATAAGAAAGCACCACACTCCACCAACTGAGAAGCCATAACAGCACCTTCCAGTTTCCACTTTTCCCTTATCCAAGCAAGTCCCTTTCAGCTGTTCCCCAGACTTGCCTCTGGTTGGGTATAGTTTACTTGTTCTGAATTGCTGTTTTCTGTTATTACTGAATAAGCTCATTTTGTTGGTAAATTAGCTAGCACTTATATTTTAAGGACCAGCATTATGTGGTAATTGAAGAGGGATCAGAAAAGGATGAACCCCTGAGGAGCTAACCCCAGAACTGTGTGAACTACCCACATGAGTCCTTTGCAATCTCTGCTTTTGTGAGTTGTCTTTCCTTTGGGTTTGGTAAGTCTCCTCTCACACATCTAAGCGCCCTCCTTTTGGCTGAGCTCTCTGACTTTATTTGGAATCTCTTTAAAGGCTTTGTCTTTCCTAGTGAGTACATGTTTGTTTTTGTTTTGAACCTCTGATATTGAATAATGGGATCTCAATCTGCTAAGTTCTCTTGAGAGAATCCCCTTCTGGGACCCCAGCCCGTTTTATGTTGAAAAACTAACTCCTCGTGTGCATTTTTTAAGTAATTGATTAACTTAATGAAAAGTAATTTTATAGTTCCAATGGCCATTATGGGGAACTAGTTAAGAGAATCAGGGTAGAATTAAAAACAAAAAACAAAAAACAAAACAAAAGTGTCTACTCCTCTTTTAGTTAACAAATCAGTTCACCCATAACATAGATGATTTAACTAAAAAGACTGCTAAAATCCCCAATTCTTAACTCCAGCAAATGGAGGCCTGAAAAAAACTTTCCACCCCACCCCCATCTCTGCCGTCATCACAGGCCAGGACACTGGATAGTAGACAATTGCAAACTTAGTTCTCTAGGAACCTTCAGCCCTCTAGCCACCCTTGGCTTAGTCACTGACTCCAAGGAACTAGAGATTTTTTTCCACTTCTTCTTCTTAACTAGCTCACAAAAGGAGTTCTCCAGATTGGGAATGAATAGCTCAGCAGCTCTTGCCTCACAGTGCTACAAGTCTCCTTAATTCCTCCACCCCACTTTGTTTACTGGTTAGAGATTTCTTGGAGAAATATGCCAGATTTTCTTTCTCCCAAAAGGGAGTGATAATAATAGAATTTTTTTTTTTATAATTCTAGAATTTGATAGAAGCAACCCAAATATCCAACCAGATGAATCAAATGACCCTTCAACATCTTTTATTTGTTTCATCTCTGATGAGCTAATTTTAAGGATTCTGACCATTTGTCCCTGTTGGATCAGGTATATGGCATCCAGCCATAGTATAAGATTCTAAGGCTCGGGGCCTCACTATCCACTGGACTAGTTCACCCATGGTATCTTTGTCCCCAGTTACCTAAAGCTTAATGATAAAGAGCAGTTAGACAACTATTTGATAACATGGAAAGCAAACAGAAGTAACATGCATTAAAATACACATCAGAATAAACGATTCACACATTTTTTGTGTGTTAGTAAAATTAATGGAAGTGCAAAAATTGTCAGCTCAATGAATTTTCACACAGTGAACAATTAAACACCATTAGGATGATGAAATAGAACATTAGCAAAACCCCAGAAGTACTGTCTCCTTTGCAATCACTATCTCTGATAGGTAATGCTATCCTGACTGTAATTCTAGAATTATCTCAAAAAGTTAAAGTTGTATTTGGCAGAATCTTTAAAAAGAACAAAATGTCTACTAATATTACATGTATATAAGAAACAACCCTCAAACCTAAAGTCAGATATTAGTGGTGAATTAGATCATGACCTAAAAAAGGAGCCACTTATCAGAACAATAAAATCTGTAATCTGCATATGCCTAATCATGTAGCCTCAAAATAAATAACAAAGATTGATGTAGTAATCAATAAATTGATAAGCCACAGCTAAATAGTTTCTTGTATTTAACTTCTTATTTTGGAAATAAATGTTTGTTCATAGATTTCATACACACATATGGGGGGAAGCATGCTATCTACTAAACTACTAACATAAAAATGATATGATTTGAAGATAGATAATATAAATGTAAAAGCTCTCATTTTATTTTTTATGGAGATTTTAGATAAGCTTTGCTAATATTAATTTATTATGAGGACAAGTAAACTATATTCTATATAAACTATTGCCTTTAATTATGGCTCCAGAACAGATTATTCTGTAATGTTACAGAGGTTGAAACAATATGTATACAGATACAATTCAGTAAGAATGTTACTCAGCAAATGTTTGATGTATTCAATTCTTATAAGTTTTCTTAACACTCTTTGAAGATATTCCTGTAATGTGGAACTTTATAAAGAACTGCATATAAATTGACAATTTGGAACATGCATTAACTAAATTATCTTGTCCTATATCTATCATAAATCTATCTTTAATTTATCATTTAGATTTTTCATTTAATCTCCTAAAGCCTCAATAAATGCAATAATAGCTATGGGTTGGTTTTTATTTATTTATTCATCAAATATCTATTGATGTTACTATGGCCAAATAGAATTCTGGGCACTGATGAGAAAACAATGGGTGTATATCTTCAAGTTATGACTCACTGATAAACTATTAAAGTTTGAGCTTATTGTGGTTCAAGTATAGATTCTTTTGGTTCAGAATATGTTTTGATTTATTCATGTTCTTTCATGTTCCTTTCTGACCTATATCCAAGGATGGCCTAGGTTTTCTTGATGCACTTAGGCCTGTACAATTTCCTTTGAGTATATTATGGTAAATAATTTTAAGAAACTTTAAAAGGCAAGGAGAAAAGCAAGGAAAAGTAAAGAAACTTTATAAGGCAAAAAAACCCCTTTATTTGGCAAAAAAATAACACATCAGTATATACAAAATGAAAATTGGGACTGAACCATAACATTTTTGTTATTCCTTTTTTTTCTATTGTTGTATTTTTCATTGCTATAAGTTATTCAGTTTCTTTGCCATCAAATACCTTTTATTGGGTCCATTGTTATATCTAAAATTGAAAGCTCAGAATATTGCTGTTAAACTGTTTCATGTCTATATATAAGCACCATATTTATTCAATCAGAACACTTGAGATTCAGTGTCATATTAACATAGATAACATATTTTTAGAAATTTATTAATTACTAAACATATTGAAACAAAAGGCAAAAATTGTTAAATTGTATATATGAAGAAATTACTTTGATTAAAACATTATATTTTAGGGATGCCTGGGTGGCTCATTTGGTTAAGCCTCTGTCTTCAGCTCAGGACATGATCTCAGGGTCCTGGGACTGAGCCCCACATTGGGCTCCCTGCTCAGTGGAGAGCATGCTTCTCCCTCTTCCTCTACTGGTCCCCCTGCTTGTGCTCTCTTTCTCTCGCTCTCTCTCTGTCAAATAAATTAAAAAAAAAATCTTTAAAAGAACCATTATCTTTTAAATATTTTTCATTTTAAATGAGTATATTTTAATTTTTAAATTAAATTAAATTTTAATTTTTTTATTAAATGAGCATTTTTTAAGAAGTAAGCTAGGTCTTATTTAATAAAACTTAGACCTTAAGGTAAACATATATTTAAAAAGTATCTGGCCTATTATGTCTCCTTGAGGAATAATTTTATTGCTTTGTATAATTTCCAATTTTAGTAAATATTGCCAAGATATGTAGATTTAAAAATCTAGCTACATATAGCCTTTTATAAATGAAATTATACATCAATAAAACTAATTCTTAAAGGAGTTTTACAATAATGGAGGCTAGTTTAATTCTAAAATAATGGAGACACAGAAGCAGCAAATATTTTCATTAGAATATGAGAATATAATTTGATCTATTGTACATAGTTTCTAAATTATGAATATATTTTAAATAAAATTACTTATAAAGTAAGTACAGAATGAGGATAGTAATTAGTTTATTAATTATATTTATTTTTCCATTTTCCTGTATTTCCATTCCAAATTATGTACACTAACTTACACACTTCCACAAATTAGGAAGACATAATAAATATGCAATAAGTGTGGAGTGAATAGAATTCAGAATGGAAAATTGAAGCTGTACAGAATATAAGGCCAAACTTTAAAAGTCTAAAAAGGAGTGATGACACCAGGGGAAAAAAGGACAAACAGCATACAAAATAAAAGCAAGTCAAATGAATTAGAAAACAGGAGTTTTGCTAAATACATCCCAAATATATAAAATAAAACAAACTCATAATCAAAAAAGAAAAAAGAAGTCAGGAGACCACAGAAAGAAGAAATAAATTTAAGAAAGATAAAGCATTCAGGTCAGCTGGCTCAGTCTGGGCTTCAGCCTTTGGTCGTCAGGTCATGATTCCAGGGTCCTGAAATGGAGCCCTGCATTAGGCTCCCTGCTCAGCAAGAAGTCTTCTTCTCCCTCTCCTACTCCCCCTGCTAGTGTTCCCTCTCTTGCTGTCTCTCTCTGTCAAATAAATAAATAAAATCTTTAAAAAAATGAGAGAGAGAGAAAGAAAAGGGTTCAAGAGAATACATTTTTTATAATCTTACACTCAAAACTATTGGGTCCAGATGTGTTTCGATATCAGAACTTTTGAGAATTTAGAATCATAATGAGGATATATATTGTTACTACATTTCTAACAAGAACCAAATGATTTGGGTCATAAAATATTATCCATAATCTTCCAATTCAAGAACATATTCTTACTTTGATATAAACGTTGCATAAAGGACCTTTCTGCTATAAAAATTGGGGTGCACGTGCCCCTATGGATCACTACATTTGTATCTTTAGGGTAAATACCCAGTAGTGTGATTGCTGGGTCATAGGGTAGCTCTATTTTCAACTTTTTGAGGAACCTCCATGCTGTTTTTCAGAGTGGTTGCACCAGCTTGCATTCCCACCAACAGTGTAGGAGGGTTCCCCTTTCTCCGCATCCTTGCCAGCATCTGTCATTTCCTGACTTGTTAATTTTAGCCATTCTGACTGGTGTGAGGTGGTATCTCATTGTGGTTTTGATTTGTTTTTCCCTGATGCCAAGTGATGTGGAGCACTTTTTCATGTGTCTGTTGGCCATCTGGATATCTTCTTTGCAGAAATGTCATGTTCATGTCCTCTGCCCATTTCTTGATTGGATTATTTGTTCTTTGGGTATTGAGCTTGATAAGTTCTTTATAGCTTTTGGATACTAGCCCTTTATCTGATATGTTGTTTGCAAATATCTTCTCCCATTCTGTCAGTCATCTTTTGGTTTTGTTGACTGTTTCATTTGCTGTGCAAAAGCTTTTGACCTTGATGAAGTCCCAGTAGTTTATTTTTGCCCTTGCTTCCCTTGCCTTTGGCAAAGTGTCTAAGAAGAAGTTGCTGCAGTGAAGTCAAAGAGGTTGCTGCCTGTGTTCTCCTCAAGGATTTTGATGGATTCCTGTCTCACACTGAGGTCCATCACCCGTTTTGAGTCTATTGTTTTGTGTGGTGTAAGGAAATGGCCCAATTTCATTTTTCTGCATGTGGCTGTCCAATTTTCCCAACACCATTTGTTGAAGAGACTGTCTTTTTTCTATTGGACATTCTTTCCTGCTTTGTCAAAGATTAGTTGACCATAGTGTTGAGGGCCTATTTTTGGGCTCTCTATTCTGTTCCATTGATCTATGTGTCTGTTTTTGTGCCAGTACCATACCGTCTTGATGATGACAGCTTTGTAATAGAGCTTGAAGTCTGGAATGGTGATGCCACCAACTTTGGCTTTCAACATTTCTCTGGCTATTCGAGGTCTTTTCTGGTTCTATATAAATTTTAGGATTATTTGTTCCATTTCTTTGAAAAAAAAAATGGTGGCATTTTGATAGGGATTGCATTAAACTTGTAGACTGCTTTAGGTAGCATAGACATTTTCATAATATTTGTTCTTCCAACTCATGAGCATGGAATGTTTTTCCATTTCTTTGTGTCTTCCTCAATCTCTTTCATGAATACTTTATAGTTTTCTGAGTACAGTTTCTTTGCCTCTTTGATTAGGTTTATTCCTATGTATCTTATGGTTTTGGGTGCAATTGTTAATGGGATTGACTCCTTAATTTCTCTTTCTTCTGTCTTGTTGTTGGTATATAGAAATGCAACTGATTTCTGTGCATTGATTTTATATGCTGACACTTTACTGAATTCCTGTACAAGTTCTAGAAGAATTGGAGTGAGTCTTTTGGGGTTTCCGCATATAGTATATCATCTGCAAAGAGTGATAGTTTGACTTCTTCTTTGCTGATTTGGATGCCTTTAATTTCCTTTTGTTGTCTGATTGCTGAGGCTAGGACTTCTAGTACTATGTTGAATAGCAGTGGTGATAATGGTTTTTGTCATATTTTTAACGAAGTTATATCTTCATCACTTTTGCCTCCAAATGAAATCTATTATCAACTTAATGAATTTCAAAAACTCCTTTAAATATTTCAATTATATTTAATAATATTTTCTAAAACTTTTTATTTGTGTTTTGTGTATTGTTATTTGTGTAATATTGATTTGTTCAAAACAGGAACATTATGTGTATCTTTGTATATTTAATGTATGTCAAGAATTTTTATAGTCGACTTTGATATTTAATGCACCCATGCTATTAAATTATTCCTATTTTATACTTGATAACATGCAATATGTTATTTTAATAATAGTTAAGGTTTCACTGGAATAGATCTTGCTGGTATATAAGCAAAGTAAGAATTTTTAAATTTTGATTTTGAATATGCTATCATGCTGAACTTTAATTATAATTTGGTGTAGTTCTTCTTCTCTTTATTTTTTTAATTATTTGGTATTTGATGAGTGGAGTGTCCCCCCCCAAATAAAAACACTGGTGACACAGATATTGGAAGCATGACTCTGCAAGTAATGTCATTAAATATAACTCTTTATTATACTTTTTTTTGTTTTGTTTTTTTGCTTTTCTTATTCTTTCAACTAGGAATTTAAATTTCTCAACTATTAACTATAAAGTGTCTATTGGAAGTAGTAGTTACATTTCATTAAAATTAATATTTACATCAAGCCCTGTTTACTGGCTTCTTTTGTAGAGAATTGCTGTTATATTTTGCAAATGATTTTGCATTATCTATTAAGGTTGCTTGATTTTACTTTTTAATCTGTTAATCTGTGGAATTGTATTGATACATTTATTAATTAACCTCAGATTCCTAGGATTAACCCTACTCAGCTATATTGAATTAACTTTTTGTTCTTCTGCTGGAAAATATTATGTTTAGACTCTTTTTATAGGTTTTTATAAGGGAAATTGGCTTGCAATATGTTTGTGTGTGTTGGTAATTTCACCTTGTTTGGGTATCATGCAAATGATCTCATGTCACAACAGGGATGGGAGGATCAAGCACACCTACAGACATTAAATATTTTGCCATGTCAAAAAAAAAAGGGGGGGACACCTGGGTGGCTCAGTCTTTAATTGTCTGCCTTCAGATCAGGTCATGGTCCCAGCATCCTGGGATTGAGCCCCACATCGGGCGGTTTGCTCCGCGGGAAGCCTGCTTCTCCCTCTCTCACTCCCCCTGCTTGTGTTCCCTCTCTTGCTGTGCCCGTCTCTCTGACAAATAAATAAGTAAAATCCTTAAAAAAAAATTTATTTTTTATTTCCCATGTTCTGAAATATATGATACGGAGTTATTTTTTTCTTCTAAAAATTTGTTAAAAACTATTTCACATAAATTTTTAAAGGGTAATGATTTTATTACTATTTATCACAATTATTATAATGTAGTAAACAAAAAAGAGTCTTTTGGTTTTGAAATGATTGATTTTCTATAATTTTTCTGCCTCATGATACAAGCCATTCTGACTCCTTAAGACAGAAAGAAGATAAAAAGCAGGATATAATTAAATATGTTTAATTATATATTATTTTAATTGTAAACCATACAGTTAGGGATGGTAATATTTACCTGAAGACTACATAATATTTAAAAGTAAACAAAAGTAGGGACGCCTGGGTGTCTCAGTCAGTTAAGCATTCAGGTCAGCGTCCTCAAATTGAGTCCCACATTGGGCTCTTTGTTCAATGGGGAGCCTGTTTCTCCCTCCGCCTGCTTTTCCTGCTCTCCCTGCTTGGGCTTGCTCTCTGTCTCTTTCTCTCTCTCTGTGACAAATAAATAAAGTCTTTTTTAAAAAAAATACTAATTGTCAATGACATATGTTATTAATAATGTGGCATAACTTGATGATGCTTGAGAAACATTAAACTTATAATAGATTTTTTTTGTTTTATAAGCAAAAACAATGACTCCATTGATTTTAGAACATTTGTCTGTAGTTTAATATGTTGGTTGGTAGTGGGAAATACATTTGGGCAATTTTTCAGTAGAAAGTTTTTTTTTTTTTCAATACTTGGACAATAAGACATTTTGAAATTAGAAAAAATATAAATTCAGTATTAGTAATTTGGTCGCTCATAGAAATGTAGAAAGCTTTGGATATAGTAGATTCCAGACTTCTAGAGAAACACACAAAATTGAATTTGCACTGTAATATATTGTGAGCATTCATAGTCCAAAACCATGCTGGAGCTGTGCAAATGTTAGCATTCAAACCTCATTTCAGAGATTTCTGAGGGTTGCCAGCCAGGTACCCCTTCATATTCTTTTATTTTTTCCTCCAAGATTTTTATTTAAATTCAAATTACTTAGCATGTAATGTAACATTCGTTTCAGGAGTAAAGTGTAGTCATTTATCACTTACATACAACACCCAGTGCTCATCACAAGTACCCTCCGTAATGCCCATCACACTTCGAGCCCGTCTGCCTATTCACCTCCCCTCCAGCAACCCTCAGTTTCTTCTCTTAATTATAGTCTCTTATGGTTTGCCTCCCTATCTTATTTTTTTTTAAAGATTTTATTTATTTATTTGACAGACAGAGATAACAACTAGGCAGAGAGGCAGGCAGAGAGAGAGAGGGGGAAGCAGGTTCCCCGCTGAGCAGAGAGCCCGATGCGGGGTTTGATCCCAGGACCCTGAGATCTTGACCCGAGCCGAAGGCAGAGGCTTTAACCCACTGAGCCACCCAGGTGCCCCTCCCTATCTTTTATTTTATTTTATTTTATTTTATTTTATTTTATTTTATTTTTCCTTCCTTTCTCCTATATTTATGTGTTTTGTTTGTCAAGTTCCATATGTAAGTAAAATCATATGTTATTTGTCTTTTTCTTACTGACTTATTTCAATTAGCACACTCTAGTTCCATCCATGTCATTGTAAATGGCAAGATTTCATTCTTTGTGGTGGATAAATAATATAGCTGTTTGTGTGTGTGTGTGTGTGTGTGTGTGTGTTTTCTTTATCCATACATCAGCTGATAGACATTTGGGTTCTTTTCATAGTTTGCTATTGTTGATAGAGCTGCTATAAACATTGGGGTGTATTGCCCCTTTGAGTCACTATTTTTGTATCCAGCAATTGCTGGATTGTAGGGTTGTTCTGTTTTCAACTTTTTGAGGAGCCTCCATACTGTTTTCCAGAGTGGCTGCACCAGTTTACATTCCCACCAAATAGTAAAAGAGTGTTCCCCTTTTTCTGCATCTTTGCCAACATCTGTCATTTCCTGATGCATTAATTTTAGCTATTCTGACTGATGTGAGGTGGTATCTCATTGTGGTTTTAAATCATATTTCCCTCATGATGAGTAATGTTGAATTTTTTTTTTCATGTGTCTGTTAGCCATCTGTATGTCTTCTTTGGGGAAATGTCTGTTCATTTCTTCTGCCCATTTCTTAAATTGATTATTTGTTCTCTGGGTGTTGAGTTTGATAAGTTCTTTATAGGTTTTAGATACTAGAACTTTATCAGATATGTCATTTCAAATATCTTCTCCCATTCCATCATTTGCCTTTTAGTTTTGTTGATTGTTTTCTTCACTGTGTAGAAACTCTCGACGAAATCCCAAGTTAATTTTTACTTTTGTCTCCGTTGCCTCCGGATAAGTGTCTAGTAAGTAGTTGCTATGGCTGGGGTCAAGGAGGTTGTTGCCTGTGTTATCCTCTAGGATTTTGATTTGATTCCTGCCTCACATTTAGGTCTTTCATCCATTATGAATTTATTTTTGTATATAGTGTAAGAAAGTGTTTAGTTTCATCCTTCTGCATGTCGCTGTCCAATTTCCCAACACCATTTGCTGAAGAGACTGTGTTTTTTCCATTGGATATTCTCTCCTGCTTTGTCAGAGATTCGTTGACCATATAGTTATGGGTACATTTCTGGGTTCTCTATTCTGTTCCATTGATCTATGGTCAACTTTTGTGCCAGTACCATACTGTCTTGATAATTATAGCTTTGCAATACAGCTTAAAGTTCAGAATTATGATGGCTTCAGCTTTGGTTTTCTTTTCCAATGTTCTTTTGACCATTTGAAGTCTTTTCTGGTTCCATATAGATTTTTCTTCGCTCTAGCTCTGTAAAAAATGCTGTTGTTATTCTGATAAGGATTGCATTGGATGTGTAGATTGCTTTGGATAGTATAGACATTTTAATAATATTTGTTTTTCCAATCCATGAGCATGGATGTTTTTCCATTTCTTTGTGTCTCCTTCAATTTCTTTCATGAGTGTTTTTAGAGTACAGATTTTTTTTTTTAAGATTTTATTTATTTATTTGACAGAGATCCCAAGGAGGCAGAGAGGCAGGCAGAGAGAGAGAGGGAAGCAGGCTACCTGCTGAGCAGAGAACCCGATGTGGGGCGCAATCCCAGGACCCTGGGATCATGACTTGCGCCTAAGGCAGAGGCTTTAACCCACTGAGCCACGCAGGTGCCCCCAGAGTACAGATCTTTTAACCCTGATTATGTTTGTTCCTAGGTATCTAATGGTTTTTGGTGCAATTGTAAATGGGATTGATTCCTTCCTGCTGCCTCATTTTTGGTATACAAAATGCAACAAATTTCTGTATATTGATTTTATATCTTGCCACTTTGCTGAATTCAAGTATCAGTTCAAGCAATTTTTTAGTGGAATCTTTTAGGTGTTCCACATAAACTATCAAGTCGCCTGTGAAGAGTGAAAGTTTGACCTCTTCCTTGCAGATTTGGATGCTATTCATTCATTCATTCATTCATTCACTCATTTATTTCCTGATTGCTGAGGCTAGGACTTTCAGTACTATGTTGAACACAGGGGTGAGAGTGGACATCCTTGTCCTGTTCCTGGCCTTAGGTGACATGCTCTCATTTTTTTCCCATTGAGGATGATATTTGCTGTGGGTATTTCATATATGGTCTTTATGATGTTGAGATATGTCCCTTCTATCATTACTTTCTTGGGGTTTTTTAACAAGAAAGGATGTTGTATTTTGTCAAATGCCTCTTTTGCCTCTATTGAGAGGACCAGATGATTCTGATCCTTTCTTTTATAAATGTGGTGTATCATGTTGATGATTTTTGGATATTGAACAACCCTGCAGCCCAGTAATAAATCTCATGTGGTTGTGGTGAATAATTCTTTTGATGTACTGTTGGATCCTATTAGCTAGTAACTTGTTGAGAGTTTTTGCATCCATGTTCATCAGGGATATTTGTCTGTAATTCTCCTGTTTAGTGGGGTCTTTGTCTGGTTGTGGGATCATGGTAATGATAGACTCATAGAAGGTGTTAGTCAGTTTTCCTTGAGTTTCTATTTTTTTAAACGGTTTCAGGTATTAATAGGTATTAATTCTTTGAATGTTTGGTAGAATTCCCCTGAGAAGCCATACAGCCCTGGACTCTTGTTTATTGATGGACTTTTGATTACTGATTCAATTTCTTTACTGGCTATAGGTCTGTTCAAATTTTCTATTTTTTCCTGTTTCACTTTTGGTAGTTTATATGTTTCTAGGAACTTATCCATTTCTTCCAGATTGTCTAATTTGTTGGCATATAGTTTTTCATAATATTCTCTTCTAATTGTTCATATTTTGTGGTATTCTTTATCATTTTTCCTCTCTCATTTGTGATTTTATTTATTTGGGTCTTTTCCTTTTCTTTTTGATATGTCTGGTTAGGTATTTATCAATTTTAATATTTTTTTTTTCAATTTTAATATTTTTTAAAAAGAACCAGCACCTACTCTCATCAGTCTGTTTTATGCTTTTTTTGTTTCTATATCATTTATTACTGCTCTAATCTTTATTATTTCCCTTCTTCTGCTGGATTTAGACTTTACTTGCTATTCTTTTTTCCAACTCCTTAAGGTGTAAGATTAAGGTTGTTTATTTGAGATCTTTCTTGTTTCTTGAGGAAGACCTGTAATGCTATACACTTGCCTCTTATGACCACTTTTGCTGCATCTCAAAGGTTTTGGCCTGTTGTGTTTTCATTTATTTTATTATGATATAGTGTCCTTCTTCATTTCTTAGTACAGTTTTAGTTTAAAATCTAGTTTGTCTGATATAAGAATGGCTATTCCAGCTTTCTTTTGATGTCCATTAGTATGGTTCTCCACCTCCTCCCTTTCAATCCAGAAGTGTCTTTAGGTCTAAAATGAGTCTCTTGTAAGCAGCGTATTAATGGGTGCTGTTTTGTTTTTTTGTTTGTTTGTTTACCCATTCTGATATCCTGTATCCTTTGACTGGAGCATTTAGTCCACTTACATTTAGAGTAATTAGTGATAGATATGAATTAAGTGCAATTGTATTGCCTGTAAATTCACTGTTCCTATAGATTTTCTCTGTTCTTTTCTAGTCTTTGTTGCTTTCTGTCTGTCTTTCCTGATCAAAGAGCTCCCTTTAATATTTCTTCCAGAGCTGGTTTAATGTTCATTAACTCCTTTAGATTTTGCTTTTTTGGGAAACTCTTTATCTCTCCTTCTATTCTGAATAATAGCATTCCTTGATACAATATTTTTAACTGCATATTTTTCCACTTTAACATATTGACTATATCATGCTACTCTTCTTTGGCCTGCTAAGTTTCTGTGGACTGATCTGCTAATTTTATGTGTCTATCCTTGTGGGTCAAGGATCTTTTGTTTCTACCTGCTTTCAGGATTCTTTCTTTATCTTTGTATATTGCAAGTTTCATTATGATATGTCTTAGTGTTGACCTGTTTTTGTTGACTTTGAGGGGATTTCTCTGTGCCTCTTGGACTTGAATTCCTGTTTCCTTCCCTGGATTAGGGAAGTTCTCAGCTATAATTTGTTCAAATAAACTTTCTGCCCCTTTTTCCAACCTTTCTTCCTTTGGGACCAGAATTTTTGCACTTTGTGGAATCCCTGATTTCCCCAAGCCTATATTCATAATCTAATGGTTTTCTTCCCCCTTCTTTTCAGCTTCATTATCTTTCATAATTTTATCTTCTATATCACCTATTCATTTCTCTGCTTTTTCCTCCCTAGTTGTGATTATGTCCAGTTGCTTTTGCATCTTAGTTACAACATTTTTTATTTCAGCCTGACAAGTTTTTAGGTCTTTTATAATTGCAGCAAAGGTTTCTCTGTTATCTTCTATGCTTTTTCCAAGCCTAGCTAGTATTCTTATGACTCTCATTCTAAATTTTTATTCAACTACATTGCCTTTATCTGTTTTGATCAAGCCCCTGTGATTTTTTCTTGATTTTTCTTTTTGGGAGAATTTCTCCATCTTGTCATTTTGACTAAGTTTCTCTCTTTTGCTTATTATGAGAGCATGTTATCTTTCCTGTTCCTGTGAGTAATGCTGTATTAAAAAAGAGGTATACACTGTCCAGGGTCTGACATTCAGGAAGTGTTTCTGTTGTATGCTGTGTGCACTTTGCTGTTGTGTTTCGGCTGTTTTTTCCCGTATGTAAATCATTTACAGAGTTCTTCCTTGCTCGCAGTGGTGAGTGTTCAGGCCTTTACCTAGGTGTGCTTTGATTTGTTTGTTAAGATAAACATGATAAAAGAAAAAAATGCAAAGGAAAAGGAACAAAAAAGCAAACAAAAGCAAAAGCAAACAAAAAACTATAAGCTTGATTCCAAAGAAAAAGAAGTGCAGAAAGAAAAAAGAAGTGTGATCCAAAAAATGAGAAAGGGAATAAACAAACAAATGAACAAAAACCTGTAAATCTGATTCCAATGAAAAAAGGGGGGAAAAAAAAGTATATGCAGGGACTCTGTGTTGGTCCCCTGGGGGAGAGGTCCACTGCATTGGCTCAGTCACCCCTGCCCTAGTAAAGATGCCCCTGCAGGGTGCAGGGGGGTGGGGTTTGATGTAAGCAGCTCTAGTCTCCACTAAAGGTGTGGTGTTTCTCTCTGAAGTCTGACTGTGCTGGTGGTGGGTAGGGGGTGATAGAAGATGGCATCAACCTGCTCTCTTTTCCCTGGGGGAAAGGAAATCTCCACTGCCCCTGTTCAGGAGGCCCTTACAGAAAAGCAAACAATTTCCCTTCCTGTGGCCACGTCTTTGTCAGATCCCTGCCCTCAACCTGTCCATACTGGCAATGGGCATGTCTGATGCCACAGTTCTCCTGTGTTTTATCTCTGGTACACATCTGGGAATCAAAACTCCAACTCTGAAAGGACACAGCAAGGCACAAACCTGTTCTCCCCTGGAGGAGAGCCTATAAAGCTGCACTGGGGGCCACTTTGATCCAGAAAAGCAGTTGCATTGCTGTGAAGGTGATTGGAGTCTATAGTGCAGTATAGTGAATAGTTGCCATCATGTTATCTCCCCTTTGTGTGTGCCTCTGTCCCTTGTTGTTGAGTGGCCACTACATAGTGTCCACTGGGCCCCTTTCCTTGGGGAGGCAATATACCCTCTTCCAAAAGTACTCTAGGAAGAGAGACATTTTCTTCCAGTGTGACCCAGGGTATCCCCACACCACACTGTCCACTCTCCCCTCCTGGGCCTCCAAACTCCCTCTCCTCAGGAACACCACTGCCCACCCAGCTTTATTCCAGTGAATGGTGCAGACTTCTAAAACCCCACTCTCATCTCCACAGATTGAAAAAAAAAAAAATCTTTCCATAATCATTTCCTCTTGAATCGCCCAGTCAGTGGTCCTGAGAGAGTGTTTATCTTGCTTGAACCCAACATGCTGCTCTCTCTCTCTCCTGCACTCTGCTGTCTCTCTGGGAGAAGGACTCCCACCCTCTCCACGGCACTGTGACTTTTCTTTCCTCCAACTCATGATTCTGAGCCTTGTAACCACCACATTTTCTCCCTCTAATTGCACAGATTGTTCTCTTAATTTCCTAGTTGTTCAAAATATCTGATGCTGATCTAGCTGAGTTTAAGGGATAAGGCAGTTCCAGGATTCCCTCACTACTCCACCATCTTAATTCCTCCCTCACTCCTTCATATACTTAATAGAATTATGCATTTACCTCATATAAATACGTTATCAAATAATAAGAGAAAGAGCAAATACAACTGTTTCACCCAACAGGAAATTGTGTTCTGAATAGTCTAAACATAATTCTAAGTAACTTCTAACCTTTATGTAGGGGTAAATATTATTAAATAGCATTCTATTTTACAATTGTCAATTTAGGGTTATTTGTATAATAATGAAAGCAAAATTCAGTGAGGTAGACGGTTAAGACACCCAAACTTCCAAACATAAACACAGGACAATACTGAAGGACTTGAATTTTCTTAAAATTTAATAGCATTGTTGATAGTTTGAAATTAGTAATAATTGGTTATTAACCTTGAAGACTAGGTGAATAGAAGCCTGACTACTAAAGCACATTGCCACTGAGCTGCAAAGTGTTACTGATGACCTTTGTGCTTCTTAGTGAAATTTAAAGTATAGATTTCTATTTCTAAACTCTGATATGGTTTGGGATTTAGTTACCTTGGAGACTGCCTCTCTACCCTTGCTGGAAAAAGGATCATTTGAAGGTTCCTGTTGTTTCCAGCTCAGAACAATTGAGAAAATAATAGTTTCTTTTGAAATATACTCATAGTTCAAAATCTGCACTGTAAAATGCATCAGGAATATAAATTTCACATCATCAATAGCTGTGTACCACTGTTAATATAATAGCCTATATTTATTGAATGCACATTTTGTGACCAGTACTATCATAAGGCTTTATAGATAATATCACTTAAAACTCATAAGAAAAACAGACTTATATGTCAAACTATGGACCTCCCTTTTAAATAGCATTGAGTTTGTTGAATATATATTTTCAGGGTAGAGCTTCCTGTCCAGAACATGTGTTTTTATCACTCTCTTTCCTGACTCTGCTGTTTGTGTGCCTCAGAAAGAGTTTACCTTAGTTGTTATAAAAGAGTGTGACTAAGTGCATGTGTGACATGGACACTATTTCTACAATCACCTGAACTCTTGGGGGAATTTTCAGATGGCTCTGTTTAGTCTCATCTTGGTCAAGAATGAAGTCTTGCATGCCATTACCATTTAAACACACACACTAAAGATTTCCAAATATTTTACTCACAGTTCAGAGTCTTAGGACCATCCACAACTTAAATAAGTACATTAATAGGCCATCGTGAAGTGGGAGATATGAATGACACTCCAGGAATACTGAATGTTCAAGAAAGTTGATATTTTACCCACTAGATGTTAATAGTGTTAATGAGAAAAAAGTTCTGTAGCATTAATATGTCCAATATGTTAAAAATGAGTTTTATATCATATTTAACTCCCACATTTCTTCACATTGTTTTGAAATTATCCAGGGTGAGACATTTAAGCAAAAGGTATTCCATTAAATGAGTATAAGATGAAGTATTGTAGACTGTGAATATGTATAATTAGGATACTCAACAGGAGATGATCAATAATACATTTTCTTTCTTTTTCTTTCCTTTCATTGTTCCCTTCCTTCCTTTCTCTCTTCCTAGCTTGCTTTCTTTGTACCTTCTTTTCTTAACTTTTTTCCTCTCTTCCTCCCCCATCCCACTCCTTTTTCCTTAACTTTTCCTCCTTCTTCTCTCCCTCTTTTTCCCTTCTTCCCCTTTAATCCCTCCTTTTCTCCTCCTTCTTCTCCTCCTCTTCCTCTCATTCTTTTCTCCTTCCCTCCATCATTTTCTCCCCTCCTTTCATCCTTTCTTCTTTTTCCTCATGCCTTTCTCTTTTTCTATCATCTCTCCATCTGTAATCATTATCCATCTACTCAAGCACAAGCTGAAATTGTGATTTGAAATATAGTCTTTAAAAATGAGCTAAACCAGCACCAGAAAAAAAAAAAGTTCCCTAAGTTTATTGTGTAACTCTCCTACTTTTCCCCTAGACATAGACTTTTAAGTTTTATGAAAAATACATAAACTCACATTTACATCATTTATTGATGAATGACCACAGTGCCATTCTATCTTCAAAAGAAAAATGCATGGGACACCTGGATGGCTCAATTGGTTAAGCATCTTCAACTTTGTTATTTCCCAAAATTTCTTTGACTCTTCAGGGCCTTTTCTGTTTCCATACAGATTTAAGGATTATTTTTTTCATATTTCTGCAAAAAATTCTATTGGAGTTTCGATAGGGACTCCACTGAATCTGTAGAAGGCTTTAGGTAGTATGAAGATTTTAACAGTATTAGATCTTCTGATTTATGTACAGGAGAGTCAGCATCCTAAAGGAATCAGATATTTGAAATAAATGGGAAACTGAAAATAACATTGTAACATAATGGGAAACTAAAAATAACATTGTAAAATACAGACTTGTTTGAGTAAAATTGACACAAGGCGATGAGATCCCATTTATCTGTCACAAGAATCAGGGAATACTAGCATTCTATAGAGAACCTTTAACTATTGGTTATTGTGTATTGAGAATTGTAACAATTTCTAATGATGACTGAGTCATCAGGTATCTTAGGAAAAGTTTATGACAATGGATTACATTGAATATTTTCTATGGCATTACATAACATCTTAAAATGTGGGGAAAACTTTTGTCTACAGATAACTCATTTGAAATTGGAAAGAGAAAATAATATGTCTCTGCTAAGAGAGGCCATCTTCACTTAGGGACTATAATCAGAATGAGTGAAAGTTTATTAATCATGGGGATTTAGAAAAGCTAAAGTTTGTAAAAACAACAACAAAAATTTTGCAAGGGAGAAAATAAGATTGGAACAGAAAATATTACTGACCCCAAACCTTTCCAAGCACCATCTGTGAAGATTATGTGACTGATAAAAGAGACAACCTGGTTATTGTGAAATACGGCTGTCTAAAGCAAGGACATACCTGCCAGAGACAATTGGTTAAATTATCTATTAGCTGAGGCCAAGAGGGAAAGAAGGTATTAAATTAAGGTGTTATGGCACAAATAGAGCAGAGAGTTTATTGTGATGAACCAGAAACTTCCAGATCCACAGCCCCAAACAATTCCTGATTGTGTATATCTGGTTATGAAGTTGAATGAAAACAAGTAGATTAAAAACCTTTTTTTTTTTTTTTTTTAAGATTTTATTTATTTGACAGAGAAGCAGCAAGAGAGGGAACACAAGGAGGGGGAGTGGGAGAGGGAGAAGCAGGCTTCCTGCCAAACAGGGAGCTGATGCAGGGCTCAAACCCAGGAGCTTGGGATCATGACCTCAGCCAAAGGCAGATGCTTAACGACTGAGCCACCCAGGTAAAGAGCTGTATTAACAAAACAACCTTGGGTGCCTGGGTGACTCTGTGGGTTAAAGCGTCTGCCTTTGGCGCAGGTCATGATCCCAGGGTCCTGGGATCCAGCCCCATATCAGGCTCTCTGCTCAGCAGGGAGCCTGCTTCCTCCTCTCTCTCTGCCTGTCTCTCTGCCTACTTGGGATCTCTGTCTGTCAAATAAATAAATAAAATCTTAAAAAAAAAAGACCTCAAGGCAGGGCAAGTATATGTCTGCTAAACTTCCTACAGCAAACACAGGGCCCAGGAATTTTTACCTAAAGAAAGTACATTGTTAAAGTAGTGCAGCACCCAGGAAAGACGTTTTCTATAAGATCTGCTTTATGGTATCACAGAGATGAAGAACAAAAGGTCCCTGATTTACAGGTTGTGAAAATCACTTCTCTGACAGAGCAGGAATTTTCCCCCTCTGGTAATCATCACTTTGTTCTCTATAGTTAAGAGTCTGTTTTTGTTTGTTTTGTTTTGTTTTCATTTGTTTCTTTTTTCCCTTTTCTTCATTTGTTTTGTTTCTTAAATTTCACATATGAGTGAAATCAAATGTTACTAGTCTTTCTTTGACTTATTTTGCTTTGCATTAAACTTTCTAGCTCCATCCATGTTGTTGCAAATGGCAAGATTTCCTTTTTTTTTTAAGGCTGAATAATATACCATCCTATATATGTACAACATCTTAGCCGGTCATCAAACAATGGGCACTTGAGCTGCTTCCATAATTTGACTATGGTAAATAATATTGCAAAAAAACATATGGGTGCATATAATCCTTTTGAATGTGTGTTTTCATATTTTTGGGTAAATACCCAATAGTGCAATTACTAACTTATATGGCAATTCATTTTAATCTTTTGAAGAACCTCCATACTGTTTTTCACAGTGACTATACCAGTTTGCATTCCCACCAACAGTGCATGAGGGTTCTTTTTTCTCCATATCCTCACCAACCCTTGTTTCTTGTGTTTTTGATTCTAGCTATTCTAACAGGTGTGAGGTGATATTGCACTGTAGTTTTGATTTGCATTTCTTTAATGATGAATGATGTTCAGAATATTTTCATGTGTCTGTTGGCCATCTGTATATCTTTTTCACAGAAATTTCCATGTCTTCTGCTCAGTTTTCAATTGGATTATTTGTTTTTGGGGTATTGAGTCATAACAAGTTCTTTATATATTTTGGATACCTAGCCCTTTATCAGATATGATATTTGTAAATATCTTCACCCATTCAATAGGTTGTTTTTTAGTTTTGTTGATTGTTTGCTTTGCTTTTTATTTTGATGTAATCCCAATAGTTTATTTTTGCTTTTATTTCCCTTGCCTCAGGAGACATATCTAGAAAATGTTATGGCCAATGTCAGAGAAATTACTGCCTATGCTCAATGATTTTCATTGTTTCTGAACTTACATTTGGGTCCTGAACACATTTTAAGTTTATTTTTGTCTGTTTAGGAAAGTCGTCCAGTTTCATTCCTTTGCACATAGCTGTCCAGTTTTCCTAACACAATTTGTTGAAGAGACTGTCCTTTCCTATTGCCTATTCTTACTTCATTTACTGAATATTAATAGATCATATGATTGTGGGTTTGTTTCTGGGCTTTCTATCCTGTTCCATATATCTATGAATCTGTTTTTGTGCCAATACCATATTATTTTGATTACAACAGCTTTGTAGTATAACTTGAAATCTGGAATTGCCTTACTTCCAGCTTCATATTTCTTTTTCAAGATAGTTTTGGCTATTCAGGGCCGTCTGTGGTCCCATATAAATTTTAGGATTGTTTGTTCTAGTTCTTTGAAGAATGTCGTTGGCATTTTGATAGGAACGGTGTTAAATCTATAGATTCTAGCTTTAGATGGTATGCATATTTTAACAATATTGTTCTTCCAATTCATGAGCATGGAATCTCTTTCCTTTTTTGTGTGTGTCTTCAATTTTGCTCAGTAGTGTTTTATAGTTTTCCGAATACAGGTCTTTCACCTCCTTTCTCTATCCCTCTTTCTCTCTCCTTTTCTTGTTCTCCCTCCCTCTTTAATGAGTCTGGCTAAAGATTTACTAATTTTTCTTGATCTTTTCAAAGAACCAGCTCCTGGTTTCATTGATCAGTTCTGTTGTGTTTTAGTTTCTATTTTATTTCTTTTTAAAAAGATTTATTTATTTATTTATTTGAGAGAGAGCAGGAGTAGGAGGGCAGAGGGAGAGGCAGAGAGAATTTCAAGCAGACTCGCCTTGAGCATGGAGCCTGACATGGGGTTCCATCCCACAAACCTGAGATCATGACCTCAGCTGAAACCAAGAGTCATATGCTCAACTGAATGTGCCACCCAGGTGCTCCTCTATTTTATTTCTGCTCCAATCTTTATTATTTTTTCTTCTGCTGGTTTTGGCTTTTGTTTTTTTTTTTTTCCTTTTTTCTTGCTGTTTTAGGAGTAATGTTAGGTTGTTTATTTAAGATTATTTCTTTGCTTTTCGAAGTAGACCTGTATTGCTGTAAAATTCCATTTTAGAACAGCTATTGTTACATCTCAAAGATTTGGGGCATTATATTTTCATTTTCATGTGTGTGTGTGTGTTTATTTCTTTTTTGATTTCCTGGTTGACCTATTCATTGTTTAGTAGCACGCTATTTAACCTTCATGTATTTATGCTATGTCCAGATTTTTTCTTGTGGTTGACTTCCAGTTTCATAATGTTGTGGTTATAGAAGATGAATGGTATGACTTTGCTCTTTTAAAATTTGTTGAAACTTATTTTGTGGCCTAATATGTGATATATTCTTGAGACTCTTCTATTTGGACTTGAAAAGAATGTTTATTCTGCTGTTTTAGTATGGAATATTCTGAATATATCTGTTAAATCCATCTGGTTCAGCGTGTCATTTAAGTCATTGTTTCATTGTTGATTTTCTGTTTGGATGATTGTCCATCAATGTAAGTGGGCTGTTAAATTCCCCTACTATTATTGCATTGCTATTGATCACTTCCTTTATGTTTGTTATTAATTGCTTTAAGTATTTTGGTGCTCCCATATTGGCTGCATACATATTTACAATCACTATACTTTCTTGTTGGATTGTTCCCCTTTAATTATATAGTGTCCTTTGTCTCTAGTTACCATCTTTGTTTTAACGTACATTTTGTGTGATATAAGTATTGCTACCCTCGCTTTCTTTTAACATCCATTGCATGATAAATATTCTCCATCCCTTCCCTTTTAATCTGCATCCTTCTTTAGGTCTGAAATGAATCTCTTGTAGGCAGCATATAGATAGGTCTTACTTTTTAATTCATTCCATCACCCTATGTCTTTTGATTAGAACATTTAGTCCATTTACATTAAAGGTAATTATTGAGGGGTGCCTGGGTGGCTCAGTGGGTTAAAGCCTCTGCCTTCAGCTCAGGTCATGATCCCAGTGTCCTGGGATCCAGCCCCGCATCAGGTTCTCTGCTCAGCAGGGAGCCTGCTTCCTCCTCTCTCTGCCTGCCTCTCTGCCCACTTGTGATCTCTGTCTGTCAAATAAATAAATAAAATCTTTAAAAAATAAAAAAAATAATAAGAGGTAATTATTGATATGTGTGTATTTATTGTTATTTTGTTACCTGGTTTATGGTTGTTTTGTAGTTTTTCTTTGTTTCTTCTCTTACTCTCTCCTCTCATGATTAGTTGGCTTCACATACTTGGATTCCTCTCTTAAATTATTTTTGGCTCTCTATTACTGGTTTTTGATTTACGGTTATCATTCAGTTTGTATATCACATCTTCTGCATATAGAAGTGTACGTTAAGTTGATGGTTGCTTAAGTTTGAATCCATATTTTACCTTTCTTGCTTCCACATTTTAGGTATACTTTGTATCCTTTATTTTGTGAGTTCCTTGACTGATTTTTACAGATACTCCTATTTTTACTGCTTTCGTACTTCCTACTTTCCTTACTCTGCTTATGGTCTTTCCTTTCCACTTAGAATCCCCTACAAAAGGCAGTTTTTATTATAATTATCATTATTTATACCACTTTATATTTCTGCACATGTAAGGAAAATAATTCATCCTTTAGCATGATATCACCAAACCATTAGGAGCTACATCTAAACATGATAAAGAGGACTTAACACTAACCACAGATCTTGTACTTCAGGTTAAACACAGTAATTAACTTTGGATTCTTTCTATTTGAGCAACAATTGAGACATATTTTATGTGGGTTTGAATATTTTTAAAAATATATTTGTAGAGGGACTTCTGGGTGGCTTAGTCATTAAGTCAGCCTTCAGCTCAGGTCATGATCCCAGGGTCCTGGGATCAAGCCACACATCGGGCTCCCTGTTCAGCGGGAAGCCTGCTTCTCCCTCTTCCACTCCCCCTGCTTGTGTCCCCTCTCTCACTGTGTGTGTCTCTCTCTCTGTAAAACAAATGAATAAAATCTTAAAAAATAAATATGTATTTATAGAATAAGTTCTTGGGCAGCCAAAGAACTTTTAATATTGGATTTTGATTGTTGTTCATCCATCCATATTCCATATCCCTCCTTTCCACTTTCCTACTAAAAACAGAACCATTTCCCCCAAATATCCACCTGTTTCTATGAAACTTATATAACTTAGTAGAGACTTAATAGGCTGTGTTTAGCCTAAATTACTCACAATATTTATGTTCCCACCTGTCAGTGATTGGTTGGAATAAAGACATGGGCTTTATTCAGAATCAAAAGAATTGAGAAGTCCACTGAGGGCTTTTGAAAAAGTACTTCCTTGCTCTTCAGCAAAGAACCTAGAAATAGGAGGAAGCTTGTAACACTCACGGCTGCTCTCAACCACCTTGTGACCCTAAGGGCAACCAATCTTAGAAGGAAGCCAACCCTGAGGACAATTGTCAAAAGGCAGATAATATTAATGACTCTGATGACCTCATTAAGTCATGTATTCAGTA
Organism: Lontra canadensis; assembly: GCF_010015895.1. Classification (NCBI taxonomy): domain Eukaryota; kingdom Metazoa; phylum Chordata; class Mammalia; order Carnivora; family Mustelidae; genus Lontra; species Lontra canadensis. The sequence goes on along the minus strand of NW_022631016.1, from coordinate 22,988,978 downwards.
AGTTTAGAAATCTGCTGTAACTTCCAGTCCTACGAGATAATAAATGTTCTCATTATTTTAGCAAGTTTATACAAGACTTCTAGTAATTAAGCCAAACACCTCCAAATACTGTAATCATGTTCCCCAATTACTCCTCTAAGGAAACCTAGAGGGTGCCTGTGAAGAGATTCTATATAGAACGATTTTCTAGGAGTGTTCACAGTTGTCCCACATGTCAAGCATCTGTGTGGTCTATTCTTCCAGAAAACTAAGTGTTTTTTACTTTATTCTTTCCCCTTTGCTGATGACCCCCTATAAACAGGAAGGTATGTACATGTCTGAACCTCACTTCCAAACTATTCAAATTTTAGCTATGTGACTTTAGGTTTCCTTGGAGAGTAAACCTTTAGATGGGAAATACACTTCATTGATTGGACCGCTTATGAGAGGATATTCTACTTTATTTTGTTTTGTCAGTAGGGAGGGCTCTGTGTTCAGAGAAAAATAACCAAAAGAGTATAACATTTTCACATGGTTGATAATAGTAATGCTGCAAAATATTTCTTCTAAAACATTGTGTAATAAATAACTGCAATTCAATCCTATGTGTTAACTTTATAGTTCCCTAATTCTTATACTTAGATTTTTAAATTGTCTTTTGCTATAGTAAGCAATGCTTACGTTAATATTTTTATACAAAGTCAGTATCATTTACTAACAATATTATTCAAATGTCTATTTTGAGCAAGATGCTTATGTATTTCAGGTTTAGTATTGAGTGTTCATTAAGGAATTTGTCTCCTGTTATCATGAAACATACACAATATTGAAGAGAGAAACATAAAATCTCACAATGACATATTTTTGTAATAAAAACAGTATTTAATAAGAGAATAAAAGCTAGGGAACAAATGTAATTTGCATTAAGACAAAAAAAGTCAGTTCTAATGAACTAATGCTTATACTGAAGTTTGACTGTGTTGTAGAGAAGAGTGGGCCTTTCAGGGAAAGGATACATCTTACATGAATGTCTAAATGTGGGAAAGAACTTTCTGTCCTACAGAAACTGAAAGAAAGGTACTGTGCTTAGAGGCAAGAAAATACACAAGATAAGGTGAAAAAGAAAGGAGGAACTAGAATGTACAAAATCATGGATTATATCATAATGTAATGGTGCCAGTTAAGATTTGGTTAGGAATATAATAACCACTTAACATATTGAAAAAAAGTGTTTGATATAGAGAATTAGTGTTGAATATTATTCTTGGTTACCAAAACACAGTGTGACTCAACATCACTGTTTCATAAATTCATAAATAATGGATTGGCTGGAATATTGACTAATTTGATAAGAGGTTAATATCCAAAATATGTAAGGGACTTATAAAACTCAATAACAAAACAAAACCAATAATAAGAATTCAATTTAAAAATGGACAAAGGGCCTGAACAGACAGTTCTCAGAAGAAGACATAAAGATGTCCAAAAGGTATATAAAACAGTACTCAACATCACTAATCTTTAGGAAATTCAAATTAAAACAACAATGAGATATTACCTCATACGTGTTAGAAGGTAACAAGTGTGAAAGATAACAGGGCTATGGAGAAAAAAGAACCTCTGAATACTATTGGTTGGAATGTAAATTTATATAGCTATTATGGAAAAGAGTGTGGAGGTTCCTCAAAAATTAAAAATAGAAGTGTCTTATGAAACAGCAATCTCACTTTTGAATATATATCCAAAAGAAATGAAATCAGTATCTTAAAGAGATACCTTTACTTTTATGTTCATTGCAGTATTATTCATAATAGCCAAGATACAGAAAGAATCTAAATGTCTGTCAGCCGATGAATGACTAAATAATATGTGGCTTTGTAAAATGGAATATTATTCAGCTTTAAAAAAGAAAGGAATCCTGATGTTTGTGACAACATAGGTAAAACTGAAGAACATTATGTTAAGAGAAAAAAGCCAGACTTAGAAAGACATAAGAAGTATGATCTCACTTATGTATGGAATCTAAAATAGTCAAACTCATAGAAGTAGAGAGTGGAATGGTGGTTTTGAGAGGTAGATCTGGAGAAGGAAGCAGGAAGATGTTCAAAGAGTACATAATTTCAGCTATGCAAGATGAGATGATTTTGGGGGATCTAATATATAGCAGAGAAACTATACTGTACTGTGTGCTTGAAATTTGCTGACAGACTAAATCTTAAATGTTCTTACCATGAACACTCAAGCACAAAAGCAAATGGTACCTGTGAGAGGTGATAGATCCATTAATTAGCTTGATTGTGGTGATTATTCCACAAAGTTTACATACATCAAAATATCAATTTGTATGCCTTTAAGTATATGTAATTGTTACTTGTCAGTTATGCCTCAATAAATAAGAACACAAATTTAAAAAAAAGGTAAAGATATTTGTATAGTTAATTTCCCTATAAGCCTTAAATAATAAGTAATTTTAATGATATCTAACCCAGTCCAGCCATGGAGTAAAATATAAAACTTCTTGATTTATTTTGCAAAATAAAAATATAACAAAGTGAAAAGGTTATGGTTAAAGCCCAGTCCTATATCATATATAACTGATATGTCTGCATATACTATACCATGCTATAATTGCATTGAAAGCATAGTATATTATGGCAAAGTAGGATTTATTGCAAAATTGCAAAGTTAGCTTAATAACATAAATACATCTCATTATATCCATAAAGTAATGCATTAATATTTTAATATGTAGGCAAATATTTTGGTATCATTGAAAAATAATTTGTGATAAAGTGTCTAAGCAAAGTGGTAATTGTAATCAAAATCATTTATCAGATTTTAATAGGAAGCACCATTTTAGATAATGGAGCCTTAAAGTCTTCACCAAGGAAAAATCAGGATTAAGACAGAGAGGAATGACATCCACATTATTATGCATTATCATTATAAGTTTTGTTATAATTAATAAGGTCACATGAAATAGTCTTTATAAACGTAAAAAATGAAGAGATAAAATATATATCCCTTTGATGACATGATTTTTATACCTAAAAAGCTAAAAAGCTCAGATAAATTCTTAGAAAATATAATGAAGGATTTAGAGAAATTGAACAGATGCAAAAATAATTTATTACTTGGTCTCTCCTATTAGAAATAGTAATAGAATTTTTAAAAATCCATTAACACAGTAGAAAAGCTATAAGATTCTTTGGAATAAACCTAAAGGAAAAGTACCTGACTTCTATGAATAAACTGATACAGTTTTATTGAAGAATATAAAACAAGACAAGATTGAAAGGAAGGAGCAAACTGTAGTATTTGATGGAAACATACCTGTTTATAAACATGTTAATATTTTCCATAGTTGTATTAAAAATTCAATGTGATTCCACCTTGAAATCAATTTTTAGAATTATGCTATAACCTTAAGCCAATGGAAGAGTTTTCTTTCTTTGTTTTGTTTGTTTACAAACTGGGAACTGTTTATTTTCTGTGATGAGAAGCTTATGTAAAAAAAGGTATGAGGAGAGGAAAGGAATTACCGACTGCCAGCACAGGTAGTGGGGGGCTGGAGAGTGAGCCTGATAAAGAGTCAGGAGAAGTTCTTCAAAAATTGGCTCAACTTTTACAATGTGCTTCATGGAAATTAGCCTCTGGGACACGCGGGTAAAGCTGCAGACAAGGTGGGCTGTAAAATTCAAGGACTTTACCTGTATACTCCCTGTCTTTAGTCTTTTCACTGGGGTCTGACCAGATTTGCTAGGGACCTATCTTCTGTGATCTATATTCAAGCATTGCTTACTCTGTGATCTTCTATGGGTCGTGCAGTTCCTTGTGAGACCAGGATGTTGGTGGTAGGTCAGAGTGTCTACTGGCCACACAATCATTCTAAAAGAATGATTAGTTGGGAATTTTCTAGATTTTAACACATAATACAGCTTAAAACAACTCACAAACCTCAGAAAGCTATAGACAGAGAAAGTATCCAGTCATATGAGGATAAATTAGAAACACATTTAGAAAAATAGAAACAGACTTTCTTGGCAGTGGAAGTGTATTAAAGGAAATACTAAAGGTTATTCTTCGAATGGATGAAAAACACTACCCACTGACAGTCACATGTAAAGGAAGGAATGAGAGAAATAGAAATTATAATTATTTAAGTAAACATGCAAAAAAAAAAATTTTTGTGCTCTTAATTTAGATGAAAACAACTGCTTGTATTAAGCCAAAATAATTACAGTATACTGTATAACTGTCTCCAGACAATAAAGAAATAATAAGCAGTAGGAGTAGAAATAATGAAATAAAAATATACAATATAAATATAATTAAATGCTTTTTTGTGTGAAAAAAGTTAACAAAATTGGTAGATTTTTAACATGAGTGTTTAAGAAAAGGGAAGGGGGGGCACCTGGGTGGCTCAGTCTTTTAAGCCTCTCACTCTTAATTTTGGCTCAGGTCATTATCTCAGAGTCTTGAGATCAAGCCCAGTATTGGGCTTTACACCATGGAGCCTGCTCAGGCTTCTCTCTCCCTATTCTACTGCCCCTCCACACTGTTCTCTCTCTCTCTCCAAAAAAAAAAAAAAAAATAAAAAGGAAAGAGAATGGGAGTGTGAGTATGAGATGAGAACACCGTAACTAGGGAGTAAAAGGATTTATTACTACAGTTCTTCAGGTTGTTAGAGGGAAAAGTAGTGTAGTTTGAGAAAGGTCAAGCAGTGAGATTTCTGATAAGGTATTTTCAGTGACATACCTGATCCTTAGATTTGACAATGCAAGGTTTGTTGGGGTCCCAAACTTTTAGGAAAACAAGAGGAGCAATGCCAGATTGTAGTTAATTAGTTAAATGAACTGTCGTGCTTGGATGATGGTTTGAAAAAAAAAATTATATGCAGATAGCTTATTCACGAAGTTTGGCTCTGGAGTGGAAGAGTTCAATCTACCAGGAAAGGGATATATATAGTCAATATGGATTGTTTATCTCTTCCTTTTTTAAACTATTTTTTAATTGAAAAGTAGAGTGTGTACACACATCTGCAAAGAAATTCGCCCATAGGACAATAGAACATTATTTGCCAGCTCTTTAAATAATACATGGAGATAAATGAAATGACATCAGTTGTTTTTATCATCTGAAAACCTTGATACGAAGAACTAAAATCTTGGTTAAATGTAAAATATAGTGTTATTTTGTTTGTTTATGTTCACCTTCCTTTCAATAATAAGAGCTCTCTTAAGGATTTATAATTGTGGCTTATTGAATATAGCATTCACAATGAAACTGACAGCCAGTTAGTCAAGGATCTGTTGAATTAAGTAAAACTGCAATTTCCATGCTATAAACAAAATGAAAGGGGGAAAAAAACAGCATTAGTTAAGAGATAAAAAGATTAGAAAATCTTGTAGGCTACTGACCTTTGTTTCAGATGAATGCATTTATGTACATACAGATACATTTAAGAGTAGAAAATGTATCTCGAATTCAATGGATAAAATGGCCAAAGTCTATAATTATGTTGTTCATTGTGTTAGGCAATTATTGTCAGTTTTAATGCTTTGCCACTGTATCATGCCTTAGGCAAATACTCTCCGTGTTCATGAATATTGGAGAGAGCAAGTCATAAATCTGTAAACTGAACATAAGCATCTTTCAAACTGTCTGGCCTCTTGCAGTGTTTGCAAAGCTTAACATATATTTTAATCTGTGCACTGCTGTTTTTATTTGCTGCCTTCCATCTTTCTGTCCATCTTCTTGCCTCCTGTCTTTCCATCGATCCATCATTTTTTCCAATTAAGGGCAAGCTAGATGACAGACATGACAGGCCCTCACTGTCCAATGTCACACACTCTAAGTAGAAGTAATTACTGTGCATGAGATGGAAGCAGTGCACCGTGCTGCCACCCTGGGTCCCCATGACAGTAGCTTACTTGTTTGAGTAATAGGCATGTTGAAGGAGTGAAGGGTGGGGAATTCTGAACATGATCTCAGAAGTGATCCTGTAAGATTAATTCCTTTTGATTTGACCAACTGAACATAAAATTTAGGTTTCACTGAATTTATAATTGAGGAAATCATTTAATTATGGATGCTGGTATACTCAACAATTTAGCCCTGGAGGGAAAGATTTTTGGAAAAATGCTACAGGCTTTATGTGCAGAAATACCCTTGATTTTCTCTTGCTATAGGACTTGTCATTAGAAATAAGGAAACAGTAACTTGCAGCTGAGCCATAACAAATATCTCTATTTTTTCAGCCATGAGTACGGAGTGAATTGTGTAGAAAACATTAGACAGAGACACATATACATCATTTGCATATATCACCATGTGTGATATATGTATTTTTAGTAAGCTTAGAAGATATTTTTCAGTTTGTAGCTGTATTATAAAAGATGTATCAGCTTTTGAACCAATGTGTTAATCCGTGGTTCTTTTAAATGAAAATACTGAGTTAGGTATCCAGTTAAAAATGTAAGATTTGTGAGATTCAGAAGAAAAATACATCCAAATTTTATTTAATAAAATAATACTTGAATAGACTATAAGCAACCATTTTATTTGTTATGGTATGATATAATTTGAGATGTAATTTTTGTAAAAAAGCAGGAGATGTCACTTTCTTCCTACAATGATACAAAAACTGTCCCAATGCCAAAATGGTTGTCTTTAGGGGCACCTGGGTGGCTCAGTGGGTTAAGCCTCTGCCTTCGGCTCAGGTCATGTTCCCAGGGTCCTGGGATGGAACCCCACGTCGGGCTCTCTGCTCAGCAGGGAGCCTGCTTCCCTTCCTCTCTCTCTGCCTGCCTCTCTGCCTACCTGTGATCTGTGTCTGTCAAATAAATAAAAATCTTAAAAAAAAAAAAAAATGGTTGTCTTTAATACAATTTACCCAATTAAGGGGATTGAATTTGCCTTGGGGAAACAACTGGTTCTGTGCTTGGAGTAAAAAAAAGTATAAGATGAATCTGGCACATACTGGGGTAGGGGGTGTGGGGGGGAATTGTCTGCTCAAAACTAACTGTCATGTCAGAAGGATCCAAGAGTCAGCTTTAACAGAATTTTATAGACCAATATAAGATAGTTTGAAAAAAATTTCTTAAATGACTATACAGTTGATTAAATCTCTTCAAATGTAGAAAATGAGTTCATAAAGACTTTCATGAAGAGAAATAAGTAACACTAGAATGAGAGAAATAATTAGCATTTGCTAAAGCATCAACTCTTTACTCTGAAAATAGATAACGGTAAAGAAATACACATTTTATCATCTTTCTGGTAGAAGCTGCATTTTAGGATTATCAAAAAGCTATGAGAGTCCCTGTCCTTAAATATGAAATCTACCTCAGAAATGAAGAAGAAATGATCAAATTTAAATAATTTTTTTGCATTTGTATTGAAATAACTGACTTAAGCCAACAGCCATGATGGTTGATACCATTGTGTGAAGTATTAAAATAGAGGAGCTATGTCTGTATGGGAAAGCATTACTCAGTCCTAGTATCAGAAACAGGTTACCATGAAGGTAACAGCCTTAGCTTCAAATTCTCTTATTTGTGTTTGCCACTTCCAAGCTCTATGAGGGACCAGAGCAATGTGCGATGTTTGAAGTAGTTAGGTGTTTTTGCGTTTTAATTGTTTTGTGTGTGATTTCTTTACTATGTCTAACTGAATACTTATGCTTGTAACTATTTTTTTTTTGTAATTTTTATTTTTTGTTTGTTTGTTTGTAAACGAGGAGACTGCAGAGGGCAACTGGGTAGCTCAGTCTGTTAAGTGTTGGCCTTCTACTCCAATCATGATCTCAGGGTCTGGGTCCTGGAATAGAGTCCCTGCTGAGAGGGGAGTCTGCTTCTCCATCTCTCTCTGCCCCTCTCTCCACCCATGTGCACACACTCTCTCTTAAGTAAATAAATAAAATCTTAAAAAAAAGGAAATTTCAAGTTGTAAAAGCCTCAGGACTCACACCATCTGGACTTATTCCTGCTTAGAATCACTAGAATTAATACAAACATGGTTCGCCATGTCATGCATGAAACCATCCAAAACTCCAAAATTCTTGCCAACGTTTTTGAAGCTCAATATGTTGAAACCCTTTATATCTAACTGATGTTCAGAAACATTCAGAAAATATGGAGAACAAAAGAGAAAGTTAAACTATCCCATAAGGAAGCGATTCATAAATTTTAAAATGTGGAATATGCTATAAAATAGTTGAGTACATTTAAAAAAATATCGATGGGATAGAAAAACAAAAAAGTAGATTGGAGAATTTTGCTTGTTTTTTTTTTTTTTTTTTCTGCTGTAACAACAACAACAACAAAAAAAACCCACAATTTTTTTTTTTTTTTAAGATTTAATTTATTTACTTGACAGACAGATAGGCAGAGAGGCAGGCAGAGAGAGAGGAAGGTAAGCAGGCTCCCAGCCGAACAGAGAGCCCGATGCGGGGCTTGAATCCAGGGCAGAGCCTTTAACCCACTGAGCCACCCAGGCGCACCCCCATAAAATTTTTTTAAGGGAATTGGGTAAATTGGTTATAGATTAAGTATTACATAATATCAATAAATCATTAAATGTATAACATGATAACATGATTGTGTTTATGTAAGAAATGTTTTTATTATTATTTTTGAGATTCATCCTAATTTTAAAATTGTCTGGTTTGAAAAACAACTATTTGGGGATAGATTTAAAGCGTGTAGAAAAATGTGTTTGTTAAAGCTGGATGACAAATTCGTAAGAGTTACTGATCTTTCTTCTTTTGTGACTATTTGGAAATTTTTGTAATTTAAAAATATTTAAAACTTTTCCCACAAACATTCTATCTACTTTACACCATTACTGAGTGGTATTTACTTCTGGTGTACAAGGATGGTTCTGCATATTAAAAAATGCAGGCAACAAGAGAAAAAATAGATAAATCAGACTGCATCAACATTAAAAACTTTGGTGCATCCAAGGACGCTGTTAGAGTGAAAATGCAATCCACAGCATGGAAGAAAAATATTTGCAAATTATATAACCAATAGGGGATGGATATCCATGATACATAAAGATCTACACCTCAATAATAAAAATACAGGAAACCCAATTGAAGTATAAAGCACTCGAGTGGACATTTCTCCAGGGAGGATATACAGGTAGCTCATGAGCCCATGAGATGTTACACATCACTAATCTTGGGGGAAATGTGGATCAAGACTGTGAAGGGGCATGCCACTTCAAACCCTGGAATGGCTGTTAGGACACATACAAACAACAAATAAAAAACCAACCAAAACCAAACAAAGTGAGACAAAACAAAACAACACAGCAGGTGTAGACAAAGATATGGAGAGGTTGGAATGTGCTTTGCTGATGGGAACATGAAATTATGCAGTGGTTCTGGAGGAAAATATGTCTATTCCTTAGAAATTATACATGGAATTGCTGTGTGATCCAGCAATTCAAGTCCGATGTATGTACCCAAAAGAGGTGGGAGTGATGACTTGAAAAGATGCTTGGACAGCCATGTTCACAGCAGCATTTTTTATAGTAGCCAGGGGATAGAGTCAACACAGACATGCGTCCAAGGATAAGAAGATAAACAAAATGCAGCCTACACGTACTGCAGACTATTGTTCAGACTTGAAACATCATGGACAAACCTTGCAGATGTTAGACTGAATGGAATAGGCCAGTCACAGAAGGAGAAGGATTGTATGATTCCATTTGTGTGGGACGGCTTAGGGTGATTAGTTTCATAGAGACAGATAGACGGATGGTAGAACAGTAGTTACTAGATAGGGGCTGCAGGGAGGGGGAAATCAGTTTGTATTTAATGGGTACAGAATCTCAGTTGAGGAGAATGGAGAGGTTCTAGAGATGGAGGGTGGTGATGGCTACACTGCAGTGTGGGTGTGCTTGATGCCACAAAGCTGTACACTTGGAAATGATGAGAAGGGTGGATTTTACATTGTGTATATTTTGTCACAATAGAAAAAATGTAAAAAGTCTAATAAAATAAATTCTAAAAAAATTAAAATACACCAAATGTATATTAAAATGTTATGTTTCCAAGAAAAACACATTGGCATACATGGCTTCATATTTATCTTTTCACAGGAATTTTTGGTGGTAAATATGTAAATATGGATTGCTGCTTTTCACACTCATTAATCAATAACATGGACTTCTTTGGACCTCTTTGAATTTTCTCCTGCCCAATACTACATCAGAAATAAACACTACTAAAAGAAAAAAAAAATTTAAAGAAACAGAAATAGAATTTATATCTGTCATGTATGCACTTATATCGATAGTCAGCAAACTTTTTCTTTAAAATGCAAAAGTAAGTATTTTAGACTTCGCAGGCCATACGGACCTTGTTGCAACTATATAACTCTTCTGTTGACGTATGACAGCAACCATAAACAACACATCAATGAATAGGCATAGCTGATCCCAATAAAACTTTATTTATAGGAATAGTCACTGGCCAGCCCTGGATAATTTGCCGACTATAATCTTTACCATCTGGTATATTTGATTTTCAAGAGTTTCAGCTTTCCTTTTGGCACTTAATTGAAGATAGTGGCTTGACTGTGTTTAACATAAGTGGGCGTGTGAAGTACCCTGCGCCAGACTCCTGAGTGACTGGAGCAGTCATGACTGGTGTTGGAAATCATTCCAGGTCAATTCCTCTTCCCTTATCTTATCTTTAAACTGAGCATTGTCAGGGCACCTGACTGGGTCAGTCAGAAGGACCATTGACTCTTGGTCTTGGGGTCCTGAGCTCGAACCCAATGTTGGGTTTAGAGATTCCTTAAATAAATAAAACTTTAAATTAAACATTGTCATGTGACTTGTTTTGGCTGCTAAAATGTGATCAGAAGCAGTATATGGATTTACACCTGGAGATTTTTGAAATACAGGTGCAATCTTCCATTTAGTCTTCTCCCTACTGCAATGACTGTGGAAATATATGTCACGATTGAGTCCCTATCACCTGAGATATCTGAATGACAGTTAAAAACAGGAAGTCCCTGAAATACCACAATAGACATGTGTAATTGGCTGCCATGATTAAAGGACTTATCTATTAAAAGGTTGTATCTGGGGACGCCTGGGTGGCTCAGTTGGTTAAGCAGGTGCCTTCCGCTCAGGTCATGATCCCAGCGTCCTAAGATCGAGTCCCACGTCGGACTCCTTGCTCAGCAGGGAGCCTGCTTCTCCCTCTGCCTGCCACTCTGTCTGCCTGTGCTCACTCTCTCTGACAAATAAATTAAAAACAAAAAAACAACAAACAACAACAACAACAACAACAACAAAAAATAAAAGGTATCTGCATAAGTTTAGGGATGAAACATTTTGGAAACGTATGAAGTCTTTAGGAAGTGGGCGGTAAGCATTATGGCATAGGCTTTCTTTGCTCACACAACCCAAACTTGATTTTTATTTGGAGTACCATAAATTTATACCAATGTAATTCATGTAACCTCTATTTCAGTCTCAAACCATCTACTCTGAAAATTATGGATTGCAATGTATATTTTATAATGCTGATTTTGATACAGAGGCATGTAAAAATAAAGTGATTTTCTTGTATGCAAGAAAATGAAAGATTAAACGAAACAGAGGATCATAGGGGAAGAGAGGAAAAATGAAACAAGATGAAGCCAGAGAGGGAGGCAAACCCTAAGGGACTCAATCATAGGAAAAAAACTGAGGGTTGGGGGAGGGGAGAGGGGTACAGGGATGAGGTCGCTGGGTGACAGACAGTGCATATGTGTTGTAATGACTACTGGGTATGAGAGAAGACTGAAGAATCACCGTCCTGTACCTCTGAAACCAATAATACATATATGTTAAATAAATGAATTTAAATAAAAATGTTATTAAAAAAAGAAAGAAAAAGAAAATGAAAGATGAGTCAAAGTCACTTTCCTTCTCTTTGCTTATTTAGAAAACTCATCTTAATTTTAAAACAGTACTTTTTACTATAGCACTATTTAATTTTAACTTTATTCTGATAGAAAAGACCTCAAATTAATGTATAAATCTATAAACATAACATGAATTCTAAAAAAAAGTCAGGATAAAAAAATAAACTGTGTGGTACACATTGCTTATTCATGTAGTTCATTTCATTATACTGCATACTTGATTTTACAATATTTAAGTTAAAGCCCTTTACCATTAACATTCTTTTAAAATAAAATCCAAGCCTACTATTGAATATCCGCAGCGTGTCAGTTGGGTCTCTGAGTTTTGTGAACCTGATCATTCTGGGAAACACAGCGTTCATCATTTTAGTCTATGTGTGAAAAGTGCCAAGAGTATCTTATTACGCATTCCCTGCCACCGGTGTAGACAAATGATGATGACAAGCTGTGAACCCCAAAACTGTATGTAACGGTCTATTAGATATAGGTTGAACATTGACAGTGGAAATATTTATTGGTAAAATTTCTAACTCACGCTGTGTGGGGAATGGATGACAGAGGGAACGGACTCCTGACAATCAGCACACACCGGGGAAAATAGAAGCGACGAATGTCTCTGCAAACCTCCGTCGCCTCCGATGTGCTTTACATCTGCCATTGTTGCTTTTTTTTTTTTTTTTAAAGATTTTATTTATTTATTTGACAGACAGAGATCACAAGTAGGCAGAGAAGCAGGCAGAGAGAAGGGGAAGCAGGCTCCCTGCTGAGCAGAGAGCCCGATGCGGGACTCGATCCCAGGACCCCGAGATAATGACCTGAGCCGAAGGCAGAGGCTTAACCCACTGAGCCACCCAGGCGTCCCACAGCTGCCGTTGGTTTTAACGAACAAAAGGTCCGACAGACCTCTGCAGGGTTTCTCAGCTTCTCCCTGCTCTGCACTTCTGCAGCTCCCGCATCTGCTGGAACCCATCAGCTAGGATAAGTGTATGTTTTGAGTCTTAGCAGGATCTGCAGCTTGGGCACAGGCAAGACTGAAGTGGGGAACTTCCACAGTTTACGACATTTTTCAAATCCCATTTTAGGGAAAATCTGTCCTTGAGAGCAGCGGATGCAGGGTCTTTAGAAAAGCCTGAAACATCTGCTTGAGACACTGGTGTTTCACAGACTTCAAAGGCAACAGATGGGACGATGCGGGGGGGGGGGGGGGGGGGGGGGGGGGGCGGGGCAGTGGGGGGGGGGCATTGAGCCCTCCTGGAGTGAGAAGCGGGGCTATGGGTAATGCTGTGCTTTAGGTCAAGCGGATACGTTATCGGAGTTATATTTTCTCAGTGAAGTATCTGCTTATTAATTTTTAATTAATAAAAATTAATTTTTATTAATGCTCATTAGAGTTTATTTTGGCTTTCATTTTATAGCCTCCTTTCATTTCCAGAGTTACTTAGGTCAACACCTTTTCCTCCCTGGACCCTTGTGAGATTGTTTCCTACATTTGTAGTATGGCTAGATTGGTCACATTCTGTATTCTGTCGTGGGAGTCTCCTGACATTCCAAATGATTATTTTTTTTTTAATTTGCATATGTTAAGGTTCACCCTTTATGCTATAAATTTCTATGGTTTTTACAAATGAGTAGTATCAGATGTTCACTAGAATAATATTATACAGAAGAGTTTCACTGCCCTAAAAAAATTCCCTGTACTTCTATTTAGTGTTTATTTGTCCCCAAATGACTGGAAAACACTCCCCCCCCCCTTTTTTTAAATCATTTTTAAAGTTTTGCCTTTTCCAGAATGTCCTACAATTTTTCATTATTTACTCTTTTCAGACCAGCTTCTATAACTTAGCAATATACATTTACAATTCATCCATATATTTTTGTGGCTTGCTAACTCATTCATTTTTATCACTGAATAACATCCCACCTTTTGGATATACCACAGTTAGCTATTCACACCTGTTGAAGGAGATCTTGGTTACTTCTGGTTTTTGACAATTGCGAGTAAGGCTGGTATGTTTATTTGCATGTAGTTTTTCTTCTTTTCAGAATTGTTTCTTTATCTTTGACTTTCTGTAGTTTCTATGACCTGCCTACATGTCGTCTTTTGGCAATTTATTCTGCTTCATGTCCCCTGAGCTTCCTGGATCTGTGATTTGGGGTCTGACATTAATTGGGGGTTAAATTCTCAGTAATTATTTTTTTGAATATTTCTTCTGTTCCTTTCTCTTTTCTCCTGGTATTCTCGTACATATGATACTTTTGTGCTTGTCCCACAGTCTTGAGATATTCCCCCCCCTTTTATTTTTTTACTTTACTTTGCTTTCCCATCTTGAAGGTTGTTTTTGAGATAGCACAAGCTCAGAGATTTTTTTCTCAGCTGTGCCTCATCTACTCATTATTCCATCAACGCAATAAGGCAATCTTCATTTTTGCTAGTGCTTTTGATCTCTAGCATTTCTTTTTGGTTCTTTCTTAGGATTTCTCTCTCTCTGCTTCCATTGTCCATCTGTTTCTGCATGCTAACTATTCTACAATTATGGCCCTTAGCATATTAATATTCCTTAAAATCCTGGTATGATTATTCCCCCTCCCTTGTTGTGTCTGGTTTTGATGCTTCCTCTGTCCCTTCAAATTGGGTGTTTCTTTTTTTTTTTTTTTTTCAGCATTTTAGTATGCCTTAGAATTTATTTTTTTTTTCTTGATAGCTAGACATGACTATGGAACTTCTGTAAATAGGTTTGTAGTAATGTGTTGGTAAAATGTTGGGTGAATGGAAGTATTCTCTGGTTCTATGGTTAGATCACAGTTTTTTAGTGAGCCTGAACGGTGAACTTTACAAGTATTTCTCTTCCCCACTGCACCCCCCTTGGTGGATGAGGATGGCTAAATGAGCCAGAGCGATACTTCTCCCAGGTGAATTAGGGGCTGATAACAACCAACAAATTAATCTATGGTTAATTTGTTTTGCTGAGGGCAGGCTTCATTAAGGACAGAATGCTTTGGCATTTTTCAAAATGGTTCTGTCTCCCCTCCTGCTGCTGGAAGCATGAGGGGATTTTCCCCTCTTATTTACTGTGAGAATTTTGTTGAGCTCCTAGAGGAAATATTCACAACCCTGTGGGAACCCCTGTGACAAGGCCCCCTGGAGTTTTTAACTGTTGGTGTCCGCACTGAGTCTCCAGCACTTCATCCGCTGTAGTTCATGTTTTACTGATCTAGCACTGGTTCCCTTGGCATGTCCTGCTTCTGAGTCTCTGCTCGGGTAAGTCCTGACTCCCTGTATTCACTTATCTGACTCTCCAATTTTGGTGGGGGGTTTGGTTTATGCTATGTCCTCTACTCTTTTATGGATTCAAGAAACATAGTTGGTTTTTGTTTTTGTGTTTGTGTTTTTTTTACATTAATTTTGTTTTTCCAGTGTTGCAAGACTCATTGTTTATGCACCACACCCAGTGCTCCATGCAATACTTGCCCTCCTTAATGCCCACCACCAGGCTCGCCCATCCCCCCCAACTCCTCTCCTCTCCCAAACCCTCAGTTTGTTTCTCAGAGTCCACAGTCTCTCATGCTTCATCTCCCCCTCCGATTTCCCCCAATTCACGCTTCCTTTCCTTCTCCTAATGTCCTCTTTATTATTCCTTATGCTCCACAAGTAAGTGGGGTTTTTTCGTTTTGTTTTGTTTTAAAGTCTGTTCAGGTTTTTTTCGTGTTAGGATGGAACAGTAATTTCCAAACTCCTTACATGTAGAACCAAAACCCTAAAGCCTACAGGGTTTTTGTGAATATAAGTTTTTAGAAAGTTTGGTAAATACCTAAGAACATGATTGCTAGATTGAATGATTAAGAGTATATATAGCTTTGTGAGAAATTGCCAAACTATCTTCCAAAGTGACTGAAATATTTTGCATTCCTATAATCAGTGAATGAGAGTTCCTCGTTCTCTGCATACATGCCAGCAATTGGAATTCAATTTCTGGGTTTTAGCCATTCTAATTGTGCACAGCAGTGTTCTTACTTGTTTTTATTTTCGACTTCCAAATGATAAATACTTTTCAGCATATTTTCATATACTTATTTGCCATCTGTATGTCCCATTTGTAAGGTATTCAGACATTTTACTCATTAAAAGTTTGTTTTTTAGTTGCTGAATTTTTAAATTCCTCCTTATATTTAGCATACAAAATATGTTGGGTATGTGTTCTTTAAAAAAGTTTATCCCAGTCTGTGGCTTGTATTTCTATTCTCCTTAAGGTTTCATGTACATTTTTAGTTTTAATAAAGCCCAACTTAAGTTTTTCTCTCATCAGAAGTGCTTTTGATGTTGTATCTCAAAACTTATCACCAAATTCAAGGTCACCTAGATTTTCCCTTTCTTTACTTTTGTAGTGATACATTTCAGCGTTTTCTTTTTGCCAACTTTCTTTCTAATGATTGCAATTTACTAAAGCTCCATAATCTGAATCTTAGTTTCCTAATTTAGTCTTCAGTTACTGATTTATCTGTCTGAACAAGATAAAATCTAAATTTAAAGGACTTTCTAACAACAAATTCCATGTATTTTAAAGACAAGTTGTCTTACAGAGGTTTTCTTCAAGACATTACTTTCAGGGATCATTTCTATAGTTTGTTACGGAGGTTTTCTTCAAACACGTAAATATTTGACCCTCAGTAACAGAGAAATTCATACACCATCGGGGAGCTCTTTCATTCTTTTTATTCTGCTGTTTTGTTTTCACATTAGTTTTGTTGCAAGAATTTATAGTCCATTATAGTATATGTATAAAATATTTGTACATTTTAAGAACTCCACTTATTTTTTCTCAGTTTTATTGAGAAATAATTGCCATACCTCAGTGTATACATTTAAGGTGTACAGCATAATGGTTTGATATACATATGTTGTGAAGCGATCACAATAGGATCAGCTAACATCATTCTTCTCATATAGATACAATAAAAATAAAAGAAGAAAGAAAAAGTTTTCTTCTTGTGATAAGAACTTAGTACTTACTCTTAATTTCCTATATATTATACAGCATTATTTACCTTTATTATTTATTATGCATTTGTCAACTGAGATAAAATTTTACAACTTCCTGAACATGAGGATATAACTTGGAATCTAGGTATATTTTACATGACCTCTCATTTACAAAGGGGTGTAGGATATGAACACACTCATACTTTTTGGTTTTGATATATATTGCTTTCAACATCGGTCACACACAATGTCACATTAGTTTCAGGAGTACAACACTGATTCAACAACTCTATACATTATGCTATGCTCACAAGTGTAGCTACCATCTACCACCATGCATCCCTGTTTAATACCACTGACTGTATTCCCTACGCTGTACTTTTTATTCTCCTGACGTATACGGGAAACCTGTATCTCCCAGTTCCTTTCACCCATTTTGTCCATTCCTCCACTTCCTCCTCTCTGACAACCATCAGTTTCTTGTCTGTAGTTATAGGTTTGATTCTACCTTTTGTTTATTTATTCACTTGTATATATGTGTTTTTTAAGAGTCTGCATATAACTGAAACCCTATAATATTTGGATTTTTCTGTATGACTTGTTTCACTTAGCATAATACCCTCCAGGTCCATCCATGTTGTCTCAGATAGCAGGATCTCATTCTTTTTTATGGCTGAGTAATATTCTGTTGGGTGTGTGTATCATCTTCTTTATTCATCTATTGATGGACACTTAGGTTGCTTCCATATCTTGGTTATTTAGATAATACAGTAATAAACATAGAGGTGCATATATTTTTTTGAATCACTGTTTTCATTTTCTTTGAGTACCCCACAGTGGAATTATTGGATCCTATGATATTTTTATTTTTAATACTTTGAAGAACCTCCATACTGTTTCCACAGTGGTTGTACCAATTTACATTCCCACTAACTCTGTATGAGAGTTCCTTTTCCCCCCACATCCCTGACAATATTTGTTTCTCATGTTTTTTATTTTAGCCATTCTGACAGATGGGAGGTGATATTTTGCTGTGGTTTTGATTTGTATTTCCCTAACGATTGCTGATGTTGAGCACCTTTTCATGTGTCTGTTGGCCATCTGTATGTCTTCTTTGGAAAAATGTCTATCTGCCCATTTTAATCAGATCATTTGTGGGTTTTTGGTATTGTTTTTGGTGTTGAGTTGAATAAGTTCTTATGTTTTGGTTATTAAACCCCTATTGAATAGTTTTGATATTTTTAATACATAAATTACCAAAAAATAGATGTAATAGATATTTTTTATAAAAATTGAAGAATCAAAGAAACTGGTTTGTTCAGTATGTTAGAAATCCCAAACTAAAAGGAAATAGTGAACATGACCACAAAAAGAGTTAATATGAAGGAAAATATAGATATTTGTTAATAGTCCTAGAATCATCTCCTCTTACACCTTTAATTTTAATATCATCTTATCTATATATATCAGCATTTTTCAGTAATTATAGAAAAATGCCATAAGTGATTTAGGATTCAAATTTACTAATCTGGATAAGAGTTTTTCTTTATATAACAGGATAGTTCCATGTGAAATAGTCTATTTAAGTTAAGAGGAGCAAATGTGGGAAGATCCTGCCATGTAGAAACCTGGCACAATGAATTTAAAATGTTTGCTGAATTAGTGATAAAATGATTATGAAAAGTCGGCATAGCAAAAGATGAATAGATTAGATCAATTTTTTTTTTCCATTGTGAAGTTAATTTATTTCAGTATGGGAGGCATATAATTTAATGTTGCTTTTTTTTAACACCTTAATTTAATTTTATTTTTTTCCAGTGTTCCAAGATTCATCATTTATGCACCACACCCATTACTCCATGCAATATGTGCCCTCCTTAATACCCACTACCAGGCTCATCTAACCTCACACACTCCTCCCCTCCAAAACCTTCAATTTGTTTCTCAGAGTCCATAGTCTCTCATGGTTCATCTCCTCCCTCCAATTTCTCCCAACTCACTTCTCCTATCCTCCTCCCAGTATCCTCCATGTTAGTCCATAGGATCCACAAGTAAGTGAAACCATATGATAATTGACTCTCTCTGTTTGGCTTATTTCACTCAGCATAATCTCTTCTAGTCTTGCCCATGTTGACACAAAAGTTGGTTATTAATCCTTTCTGATGGCTGTGTAATATTCCATTCTGTAGATGTACCATCTTTTCTTTATCCATTCATCTGTTGAAGGACATCTTGGCTCTTTTCACAGTTTGGCAATTGTGGCCATTGCTATGAACACTGGGGTACAGGTGGCCCTTCTTTTCACTACATCTGTATCTTTGGGGTAAATACTCAGTAGTGCAATTTTAGGGTCATAGGGTATCTCGATTTTTAACTTTCTGAGGAATCTCCACACTGTTTTCCAAAGTGACTACACCAACTTGCATTCCCATCAACAGTGTAAGAGGATTCCCCTTTCTCATATCCTCTCCAACACATGTTGTTTACTGTCTTATTAATTTTGGCCATTGTAACTGGTGTAAGGTGGTATCTCAATGTGGTTTTGATTTGGATTTCCCTGATAGCTAATGATAATGAACATTTTTCATGTGACTGTTAACCATTTGTATGTCTTCTTTGGAGAAGTGTCTGTTCATGTCTTCTTCCCATTTTTTGATGTGATTATCTGTTTTTTGTGTGTTGAGTTTGAGGGGTTCCTTACAGAACTTGGATATCAGCTGTTTGTCTGTGGTGTCATTTGGGAATATCTTCTCCCATTCTGTGGGTTGCCTCTCTGTTTTGTTGACTGTTTCCTTTGCTGTGCAGAAGCTTTTGATCTTGATGAAGTCCCAAAAGTTTATTTTCACTTTTGTTTCCTTTGCCTTTGAAGATCTGTCTTGAAAAAAAGTTGCTCTGGCCGATGTTGAAGAGGTTACTGCCTTTGTTCTTCTCTAGGATTTTGATAGATTCCTGCCTCACATTGAGGTCTTTTACCCATTTTGAGTTTATCTTTGTATATGGTGTGAAAGAATGAGTCAAGTTTCATTCTTCTATACTTACCTGTCCAATTTTCCCAGCACCACTTATTGAAGAGACTGTCTTTTTTCCACTGTATATTTTTTCCCTGCTTCGTCGAAGATTAGTTGACCATACAGTTGTGGGTCCATATCTATATTCTCTATTGTGTTCCTCTGGTCTATGTGTCTGCTTTTGTGCCTGTACCATGCTGTCTTGGTGATCACAGCTTTGTAGTAAACCTTGAAACCAGGCAATGTGATTTCCCCAGCTTTGCTTTTCATTTTTAACATTTCCTTAGTGATTAGGGGTCTTTTCTGGTTCCATACAAATTTTAGGATTGTTTGTTCCAGCTCTTTGAAAAATGCCTGTGGAATTTTGATCAGGATGGCATCGAAAGTCTAGATTGCTCTAGGTAACGTAGACATTTTAACAATGTTTATTCTTCTGATCCGTGAGCATGGAATGCTTTTCCATCTTTTCGTGTCTTCTTCAATTTATTTCATGAGTGTTCTGTAGTTTGTTGTGTACAGATCCTTTACCTCTTTGGTTAGGTTTATTCCCAGGTATCTTATGGTTCTTGGTGCTATAGTAAATGGAATCAATTCTCTAATTTTCCTTTCTATATTTTCATTGTTAGTGTATAAGAAAGCAACTGATTTCTGTGCATTGATTTTGTATCCAGCCACATTGCTGAATTGCTATATGAGTTCTAGTCATTTGGGGGTGGAGTCTTCTGGGTTTTCCATATAAAGTATCATGTCATCTGCAAAGAGAGAGTTTGACTTCTTTGCCAATTTGAATACCTTTTATTTCTTTGTGTTGTCTGGTTGCTGTTGCTAGTACTTCTAGTAGTATGTTGAACAACAGTGGTTAGAGTGGGCATCCTTGTTGTGTTTCTGATCTCAAAGGGAAGGCTGTCAGCTTTTCCCCATTGAGAATGATATTGGCTGTGGGTTTTTCATAGATAGATTTTATGAAGTTGAGGAATGTTCCCTCTATCCCTGTATTTGGAAGCATTTTACTCAGGAATGGATGTTGTATCTTGTCAAATGCTTCTTCTCCATTATTGAGAGGACCATGTGGTTCTTCTCTCTTCTCTTATTGATTTGTTCTATCACATTGATTAATTTGTGAATGTTGAACCACCCTTGCATTCTAGGGATAAATCCCACCTGGTCATGGTGGATAATCTTTTTAATGTACTCTTGGATCCTATTAGCTAGGATCTTATTGAGAATCTTGGCATCCATATTCCCCGGGGATATTGGTCTGAAGTTCTCCTTTTTGTTGGGTCTTTGCCTGGTTTGGAGATCAAGGAAATGCTGGTTTCATAGAACAAGTCTGGATGTTTTCCTTCTGTTTCTATTTTTTGAAACAGCTTCAGGGGAATACCTATTATTTCTTCTTTGAATGTTTGGTGAAGTTCCCCAGGGAATCTGTCAGGTCATGGGCTCTTGTTTTTTGGAGGGTTTTTGATCACTTCTTCAATCTCATTACTAGATCTTGGTCTATTCAGGTTGTCAGTCTCTTCCTGAATCAGTTTTGGAAATTTATAGTTTCCAGGAATGTATCTACTTTTTCTATGTTGCTTAACTCATTGGCATATAACTGTTGATAATAATTTCTGATGATTGTTTCTATTTCCTTGGTGTTAGTTGTGATCTCTCCCCTTTCATTCATAATTTTATTAATTTGAGTCCTCTCTATTTTCTTTTGGATTAGTTTGGCCAGTGGTTTATCGATCTTATTAATTCTTTCCAAGAACCAGCTGCTGGTTTCATTGATGTGTTCTACTGTATCTCTAGTTTCTAACTCATCAATCTCTGCTCTAATCTTAAGTATTTCCCTTCTTGTGCATGCGGTTGACTTAATTTGCAGTTATTATAGAAATTATTATAAAATAATTTGCAGTTGTTTAATGTGTAAAGAGAGTTGGCATATTTGGGTTTTTTCCATTTTTTTGAGGGAGGCTTGAATGGCTCTATTTCCCCCTTTGGACTGCCTTTTCCATATCCCATAGGTTTTGGACTGATGTGTCTTCATTCTTGTTGTTTTCCATGAATTGTTTAAGTTCTTCTTTGATTTCCTGGTGGATCCAAACATTCTTGCACAGGATGATCTTTAGCTTCCTAAAACTAATTTTGAATTAGCTTCCAAACTTTTTGAATTCCTTCCAAACTTTTTCTTGTGGTTGAGTTCCAGTTTCAAAGCATTGTGGTCTGAGAATATGCAGGAAATAATCTCAGTCTTTTGTTATCAGTTGAGCCCTGATTTGTGACCCAGTATGTGGTCTATTCTGGAGGAAATTCCATGTGTGCTCGAAAAGAATGAATATTCTGTGCTTTAGGGTGGAATGTTCTGTATATATCTAAGAGGTCCATCTGGTCCAATGTGCCATTCAAAGCTCTTGTTTCTTTTTTGATTTTCTGCTTAGATTATCTATTACTGAGAGTGATTGTTAAGTTCCCCTACAATCAATGTATTCATACCAATAGGACTCTTTATTTTGTTTAACAGTGGGTTATATAGTTGGCTGCTCCTGTATTGGGGGCATAAATATTTAAAATTGTTAGATCTTCTTGGAGAATAGATCCTTTAAGAATGATGTGGTGTCCTTCTGTATTTCTGATTACAGTCTTTAGCTTAAAATCTAATTTATCTGATATGAGAATTGCTACCCCAGTTTTCTTTTGAGGGCTTTAGGCATGAAAGATGCTTCTCCATCCCTTCACTTTCTGTCTGGATGTATCTTTAGGTTCCAAATGGGTCTCTTGTAGACAGCATATGGGTGGGTCCTGTGGTTTTATCCAGTCTGCAACACTGTGCCGTTTTATGGGAGCATTTAGGCCATTCACGTTGAGAGTGATCATTGAAAGATAAGTTTTTATTGACATCATGTTGCCTGAGGAACCTTGTTTCTATAGATTGTCTTTGTAAATTTCTGTTCTACGTCCCTCTTGGGTTCTTTCTTCTTTTATAGAACCCCTCTTAATATTTCTTGCAGTGCCAGCTTTGTGGTCACATACTCTTTTAAACCTTGCCGGTCTCAGAAGCTCTTTATCTCTCTATCCATTCTGAATGTCAACCTTGCTGGATAAAGTATTCTTGGGTGCATGTTCTTCTTATTTAGTGCTCTGAATATGTCTTGCCAGCCCTTTCTGGCTTGCCATGTTTCTGTGGACAGGTCTGATGTTATTCTGATGGTCCTTCCTCTGTATATATGGAATCTCTTACCCCTAGGTGTCCTTAAGAACTCCTGCCTGAATTTTTGATTCAGGAATTTCACAGTTAAGTGCCTGCATGTCTTTCTAGACTCATTAATCTTGGGGGAAGTTCTCTCTGCCTCCAGGACATGAACACTTGTTCCATTCCCCAGATTAGGGAAATTTCCATCCAGTATTTGTTCAACTGTATCTTCCACTCTTCTCTCTTTTTTCACCCCCTTAGGGATCCTAATAATTCTGACATTGGAATGTCTCAAGACATCATTTATTTGCCTAATTCTGTTTTATGGCTTCTAAGCCATTTGTTCCAGGCCTCTTCCTGATCCTTTTCTATCAGTTTGTCTTCTAGATCACTAAGTCCATCTTCTGCCTCAGTTACCCTAGCTGTTAGATATTTAGATTAGATTGGATCTCATTGATAGCATTTTAAATTTCTGCCAGATCAGCTCTTACTTCCCCCCTTAGAGATTTTATGTTGCCACTGTTGGTCTTCTCGAACCTAGCCATTGCCTGGATAATAATTGCCCTGAATTCCATTTCTGACATACTGTTTACGTCCATATCCAACAGTTTTGATGGAGAGGGCACAGTCTCTGAATTTTTCTCTGTTGGGTTTTCCTCCTCCTATTCATTTTGGTGAGAGGTGGTTAAAGGGATGTATAGCTGAATATATCAACCACAATCCAGGCAAGGTGCCCCTTGG
Source organism: Lontra canadensis (assembly GCF_010015895.1). Taxonomy (NCBI): domain Eukaryota; kingdom Metazoa; phylum Chordata; class Mammalia; order Carnivora; family Mustelidae; genus Lontra; species Lontra canadensis. The sequence continues at coordinate 22,965,167 of NW_022631016.1, read as the reverse complement.
GAAGTTACAGAGCAATTGGAAGTAACCACCAAAATGGGGGGGGGGGGAGAAAAAGAGAGGAAAAAAAAGGAAAAAAACCAGCCAAAATGAGCCCCAAAAGTAATTTATAAGGTACCTAAACAAAAAAGAACAAAAAGACTGACAAAAGTAAAAGACAAGGAAAAAAAAAAAAAAAGGGGGAACCCAGCCAAAATGAACCTCAAGAATCAGATTTATATAGTACAAAACCAAAAACTAATACACACAAATGCAGAAGAATAAGGTGGGAGGGTGGTTATAAATCCTTAATGTGTGCAAGGAAGGTTATTTTGATTCTTCCTGGGTGAAAATTAATATCTTAATTAATATCTTTGTTAAAGTACTCAACTTTCCAGAGTTACAGAGAAATTATAACTGGTTTATATACAGGGGTAGTGTTGAATAGGGAAAAATCATCACCTTGAAGCTTACATCTATATATATTTTTAAAAAAAGAAAAAAAAGAAATGGGTATACATATATAAAAAGTTCAAGTTAAAAAGTTATTATGTAATATGTTGTATTAAACATCTGGTGGTAGTGGTAAGTAGGTTAAAAAAAAATAAGAAGAATCGTGAGAACAAACTAAAGAAAGAAAGTTGTATTTATGAAATCTACAGGCTTTGGGGCAATACCAGGTGCTTAACATATTGTTTTCCCCTGATGTTGGGGTTTTACAGTTTTATGGGGACCCTGTGGTTATTGTTCTCTTGTTCTTTTGGCTTATCTTCTGGGGGATGGGCCTGCCACATTTTTTTTTCCAGTCAATCTTGCCTGGGCTGAGTTGCCCTGCTCCTATCAAGGGACTGGGCTCTGTGGAAACCCATTTTTTAAGCTTTTTTTCTCTGGAGGTTTTTGTTCTTTGGCAGCTTTTTGTGGCTTTTCACAAGGTCAGAGCAAAGTAAACTGTCCGCACCCAGATCTCTGTCTCAGAGAGAAATCTCAGTCTGCTCCCCTCTGGATGATCCGGAACACACAGACTCCCTCTGTGCAAACTCTGCTGAACACTGCAACCTTCCACAGGTGATGTACACTCCCAGCCACTGTCGCAGTGGTCACCCATGACCCCTGTTTGTCTCTGCACCTCTGCGCCATGAAAACTGGGAGCGATATCACTCCCCGTGGCTGCTGTTGCCAGGACTGTTGTCTGGAGACCACGCCCAGGTTAGTTCTGTTCAGACCTGGCTGTTGGTCCAGGGACCTTGGGCAGGAGCCTGCACTGGGCTCTCAGGCATGGGCGGGCTACACACAGCCCCAGCAGAAATCCATGGGCTCAGGGACCATGGGGCCACCACAGTCTCTCTCAGGCATGAGTGGGTGCCAGCTGTGACTGCCCTGGGACAGCGGGCTTAGGGTCTTGCCTGTGGCCACCCAATCCCACCACTTGCCCCTTAATACCCTTTGTTCTTTTTGAGTGCTTTTAACCAGACTTCAAGTTAATGATGGTCCCCAAGCATAGGGCACTTTCGTATTGGGGTATTACTTTCCAATGGGTTGCTTCTGGTGGCTCCTTCCCTGTTCTGTTTATCCTCTGATTATCAGTCCAATCATTCCCAGTATGCTTTACCTCTTCACTGGAGTCTTCTGCCCCCATAGATATCCAGAAGTTTATAATCTTACATCTCAGGGTGTTCAGAGTGTCTCATAGGTATTTAGTTCACTTCTGGGGACTGGTTGAAACACGGTCTCCTAGTTCTCTGCCATCTTGTCCCTTCAAATTAGATCAATATTTTTTAGTCTAGTTTGCCAAGGATATTGATATTTACTAAATATCATTACTTGCTATATTTGAATATTTATTCTACTTATTTGACATACATTAATTAATTTATTAATTCCTCCCAGTTGTCTTGTGAGTTGGCTGTACTTTATAAGAGATTTGACACTTCTTGGTTACCTGGGTGTCTCAGTTGGTTAAGCATCTGACTTTGGCTTAGGTAATGTTCTCAGGGTCTTGGGATCAAGCCCCACATTGGGCTCTGTACTCAGTAGAGAGTTCGCTTGTCCCTTTTCCTCTCCCTCCCCCCCTGCTCACACTCTCTCTGTATCTTTCTCAAATAAATAAAATCTTAAAAAGAGACATTTGTCATTTCTAGTTCATTTTTGGTTTATATAAAATAGGTATCTATGTCTAAGTTTGATTACAAGCCAATATATAATTATACCCATTGCATTGAATTAAAGGACTTGGAGGGCTGATCAAGGCAAGATGTATGCCATGAGGTGGCAGTAGCACACAGAGAGCTGTGTTTGGGCAGCCTTTGAACAGGTTGCCTGTGAGGGGGAAAGTCTCTCTTAGCAAGAGACCTTTTAGATACTCTAGGAGGATCACCATCCAGAAAGAGAAGAGGACAAAGGAATTACTTGGAAGGAGAATTGAGAGGAGACTTAGTATGATACGACATACTACATGATATCACTCTGCAGCAAGATGGAGAGTTTCGGGGTTCCAGAGCAGTGGCTTGGGATCTTTAATGGGCCCAGGTTTATCTTATTTACTACTAGCAGATGTTAGGTACAGTTTCACAGGGTATACAAAGCAGGCCAACTTCTAGATAGCTAAATATATGCTTATTTGGGTTATATTGAAAGAATTGGATGTGTTACAATTGGATTTTGTTATACCAGCGGGCTTTTGACCGAATAGTCTTAGATGGCTATAGAGAGGTAAACCATCCAGGGACCTTATTTGGCTCGTTTGTATAAATCTATCAAGTAGTCTCTATTCATTCTTGACTATACACAATAAATAAGAATACACTTTGCTGATTTCAAGCTACTTGGCATATATATATGTACTATTACATGAGCTTACTCTTAAATACACACATGCTCATAAATACTAGGAAAAGAAATCTTTCACATGTGCTGTCATTCAACAAGCTTTGCTTAGGGGTTTTTTTTATGCTTTTTAGGTTTAGACAATTATATTAGTCAGTTAGGTCTACTATAACAAAATGCCATACATTGGCGGATTTAAACCAAAGAAATTCAAAATTTAAATTTTGAAATTAAATTTAAACCAAAGAAATTCATTTCCTTATAGTTTTAAAGATTTATTCATTTATTTTAAGAGAGAAAGTGCTCTAGTACACATGGGAGGGAGGGACAGAGGGAGAGGGAAAAAGAGTCTTAAGCAGACTCCGCATAGAGCATGGAACCCAATTCAGGGCTCAATCTCACAACCCTGAGATCACTACCTGAGCTGAAACCAAGCATCAGACTCAACCAAGTGAGTTTTTCTCCTAGTTTTAGAGGCTGGAAGTCCACACTCAAGGTGTTGTCAAGTTTTTTTTTTTTTTTTTTTTCTCCCTAAGACTTCATTCCTTGGCTTGCTGTCTTCTTGCTGTGTCCTCATATGACCTTTCCATGGTGTCTCTTCTAATAAGAATACTAGTCCTATTGGATTATGACACCACTCTTAATGACCTTGTTGAACCTGAATTACTTCCTTAAGGGCCCTATTTTCTTTTGGGGGTTAGGACTTCAGCATATGACTTCTGGGAGACATAATACGGCCCATAACATTTTACCTCTGGTTTATTATTACACATATATGTATATATTTACATATATAAATGTTTCCATTTACATATAATATATGCTACAAACTGTTTCACTATTTTAATTGTGGGTATATGTGTGTGCTGCATGCTATATATCTACTCTACTTGAACAAGAATTGCAGATTCATTTGGCTTATGAAATTCAATTCACTTATAATCAGTTTCACACAGCACTTCAGTGAGAACAGAAAATTAACTTTCCTAGCTGAGTAAAACCAAGATGGAAACAAATTTTTAGTTCCTAAAAGAGCTTTGTAAATGATTTTGTATCACACATTTCATTTAATTTATTCCAGCAGACATTAAAATATCTGCTAAATACTCTTTTCATGAAGATGTTTACAACTACCAAATGGAGTAGCCATCATATTCTTAGGAACTCAACATAATTATTAAGATTATACTGTATTAAGATCAACCAATTCCATTAGAATACCATTAAAATGAATAAATTGAAAGGATTCTCAGAGAAATGAAAAAAAATGGTTGTGAGTTACTGAAATTTGAGCTCTATGATGGTAGTATTTTGTTGCCATGGTTTTTGTTCATATATACAAATAGGAACAAATGGTAGTAGCATTACATTTTAAAGTGATTCTATATTAAATGTATGCTTCCCCACAAATACTTGGCAATTTTCAAAATTATATCTCTATCAGAGATACTTTTCTGGGATTTAGGACTAGATCTTGGAATAAAACAAACTCCCTGCCCTCACAGAACTTCATTCTAGTATAGAGATGACAATAATCAAACATTTCCTTTAATTTCATTTCCCCCTTTAGGACTATCCAATGACTTTGACAAAGTTGATTGGTATTCAACACATAGAAGTGTATCTATAATCTCTAAATGAACAAGTACATATATGATAATTATACATGTAACTATTTCAGGGTGCTATCATGGCCTACCTAATCTATATGTCTAAAATAATCAGCAAAGACAATTCAGCTTTAATTTCTAAGTTTGTGAACAGTGGGCCAAAATGCAAGAGGCCATATAAAGGAATGATTAAGAAATTAGCTTTTTGCTCTTTTTGACTCAGTTCTCTGCTACTTAATATCTCTGTGATATTAGGTAACATATTCTATCTCCACAAAAATCAGATGTCTTCAGTATAAAATGAAGGAAATAGTAACTATATTAAAGGATATCTCTGAGTATTATGGAAGATAATATGTATATCATATTTAGCATGATGCCTAACATGTAAGGTTCATTCAGATTTGTGGTAACTATTATTACTGCTGAAATGTAGATGTGCTAAAGAGGGCAAGAAGTTTCTATCTAGAGCAAATTTCTTAAAGTTCATATAGATTTTTTTTTTAAATAAAGCTCATGCCATAGTGTATGGAAAATGTTCCATGGATGGCTATTATAATAGCACTGCCCTAGAAAACTGAAAGTTATTTCTTAGCTGTATATGTTCAGATAAAATTCAAGAACATTTTCGTGTGTTGCTTGTGAGATTATTTTCAGCAATTTCAATTTTCTTTTCGATATGTTTGTATTCTCCAGGTTTTGTATGTATTATTTTTGAAAAGTAAAAAATATAATCAGAGTTTCTCACTGTTAGAGTGGCGATTTATAGATAAGCAATGAGAAAAGGCACAGAGTAAGCCATACGATAATATTGAGCTATATGTGTGTGTGTGTGTGTGTGTGTGTGTGTGTGCATATATATAGATAGATAGATAGATAGTTGTTCATAAACTTAGAAATTAAAGCTGAATTGTCTTTGGTGATTTTAGACATACAGATTAGGTATGGATATATACATATAAACGATTATATATAGATTTTTTATAGATATGTGTATATACACATGCTGGTATACACACAAATTTTACCTTGTATTTCATCTGAGAGGACCTAGATATAGGTAACTCTCTAGTTACGTATATCTATATATGTTGAGGTAACTCTCAACATAACAACTCTCCAGTAGCAATGTGTACATTTAGTGAATTTATTTTGGTTTCTAATTCCATTCTTCAATAAAAGTAGCCAGTGTTCCCTGCAGAAAAGGCTGGTTCTAGCATCAGAGGAGGATATATACCATATGAACCCAGAGGATCATGTAGTGCCAGAAAGAAAGGAAGTGCAAGAAAACAAAACAGAACACACACATAATGATGGAAGTATGTTGAAGAAACAGAAGAATCAACTGAAAGAGGTCCCAATGACCAAGGTTGGAGCAATTTGAGCATCAGGATAAATTAAGGGTACTGAGTTATAACATAAAGTATAAAATTGACGTTAATGAGGTCATATTGATATATAAGTGATGGTTGAATTGCAAATAAGGTAGATACTCCACACTAAAGATATGGAGCTTTTCATAAGTGTGAATTTTGCACAGTGATTTCCTTCCAATGAGTGCAGTATAGGAAGAGGGTACAGGAAAAATAATAAAAAACTTCATAGTGGGGAAAAAAAAAGACAAACATTACTTCAGCTAGGTGGTCAAGATCAACAACAACACTGCTAATTCATGTTGATAGTATTCACCCTTGATATGATGAAATGAAAATGCTACATCACTTCTACAATCTTCCTTCCCCAAATACCAGCCTCCTATGTAAGAAGAAAATATGCAACTCTCAATTTAGGGATATCTTAAAAAGATACTTGAACATTTCTCAAACCGTCGAAATCATCAAAATCAATAAAGGTATTAGAATCTGTCAACAACAAGAAGAGCCTACGGTGACATGACAACTAAACATAATGTAGTATCCTCGATGAGTTTCTGGAAAGAAGACATTAAATAAAAATTAAATCTGAATAAAGTATGGACTTTTGTTGATAATTAGTTAATAATAGAGCAATTTTGGCTCATTAACTGTGACAAATTTACCACACTAATGCATGATGTTGGAGGCTACTAGATATAAAATATGAGAAATTTCTGTATTCACATTTTTTTGTTTGTCTAAAACTCTTCTAAAAACAAGTTTACTAATAAATATATCACTAGCAATTTTTAAAATTCATCTGGTTTAGATGGCTCAATAATAGAATGGTGGTGTTCAAAGGACAAGTTCTGGAAATAAACACACCCCAAATTAAAAATCTATGTACAGAGTCAATGTGACTATGCCTGTTTTCCATTTTCTTTTTAAAATTATCTAATTTTTGAAATATTACATAATGAATCAAAATAAAGAAAAAGGTAAAGTAGAATCTTTTTAAAAGTGATGCATTTGACTCATATCAGATTCCTATCAAGAGAATACTATTATTTATACTTGGCCAAAATTTTGTAAGAAAATGACTTTATTTACTTTGTGAATTTTAAAATAGGTAATGGCTGGTAGAGTATAGAACTGACAATCAGAGCAGATATTGGTAGTAAAGAGCACTCATACCTATACAACACCTAAATATTAGACTGGCATTCCTAAAATGTAGAGTGTCAACCCATCCCAAAGACAAAATATTTAGACTGAGTACCTGAAGTTTTCTTGTGTTTTACCATGGGAAGAAAATTGTATTATAGAAACAAGTATAATTACAAGTTTCCCAAACCAGAACACCTCAAGCCCAAAATCTATAGGAAGAAAGGAAGAAGCATTACTGCTCTTTCTGACCTCACTATTCCACTTCTTATTACTTGGGAGTTCCACTGCTCTTTGACTATAAAATTTGGTACATATCTCCTCTTTTGGACAGATTCCTATCCATCCTTCAAGAACTGGCTCAAAAATCACTTTTTTCATGAAGTCTTCCATGAAACTCCCAGAAAAAGTTAACTGCCTTCATCTGTGTCCCTATATAGTATTGTGTTATTTCTTTTCATTTCTTTAAATATTTACCAAATAACTACCACATTATAAGTCCATATTCATATCTCTATACTGTCATTTCTTGAACTGTATGAGGGCTATATCTGATAACCCTACTAGACTCGACTACTGCTTGGTGATCTCCTTATAAAATGAAGGACAGAAAGGAGTGAACACCTACTCACAGACAGCTGTTTCAGAACATCCTTTACTAACCACATTTTGCAAATGTGAAAAATGAGACCCCAGAATGGAGGTAACCTGTTTGAGGTAAAACTTTCTTCTTCATCTTTTTGGTTCAATTGAATATATTGATTACTGAATGAGTAGCCAATTTTGATTACTTGAGATAAATCCTACCTGATCTAGTATATAATTCTTATACACTTTGGGTTTGGTGTGCTGTAACTTTAGGATTTTTGCATCTACTTAGATGCTGGTTTCTACTTTTCTTGTAATGTCTTTATCTGGCTTTGATATTAGGGTAATTCTGGTATCATAGAATGAGTGACGAAGTATTCCCTCTGCCTCTATTTTCTGGAGGAGATTAAAGAGATTTAGAGTTATTTCTTTCTTAAATACTTGGTAGAGTTTGCCAGAGAAAAAATCTGGGCCTGGTGCTTTCTCTTCTGGAAGGATACTTCTTGTATGAATTTAGCAGATAGGAATAGATTCCTATTCAGATTACTATTACACTACTACATTACAGTAGTGTAAATTTTGGTGGGTTGTGTCTTTCAAGTCTCAGTCCATTTCATTCAAAGTGTCAAATTTGTGATCATAAAATTTTACATAATATGTTATCTTTTAAATTGATGGTACTCTTTCATTTCTGATATTGGTAACTATGTCTTCTCTCCATTTTTGTTCCTAGCCTGGCTAGAAGTTTATCAATTATATTACTGTTTTCAAAGGATCCTATTTTTGGTTTCCCAGATCTTCTCCTTTTACCTATTGATTTTTCTCTACTTCTTATTTTAAACTTCATTGATTTCTACTTGTAGAAAGCTTGTTATTTCTTTTCTGCCTTTTTTTTTTTTTTAGGCTTACATTGCTCTTCTTTCTCTAGTATCCTAAGATGAAACCTTACATTTTTTTTTAGAGATTTCATCTGCTATACTATAGGCAATCAGTGCTATAAATTTTCCTTTAAGCACTGCTTTCCCTACATACCACAAATTTTGAGTTGTATTTTCATTAAATGTAGATTATTTTAAAATATCTTTTGGCATTTGTTCTTTTCTGTTATTGATTTCTGGTTTAGTTCCATTGTTTTCCAAGAGTATGCTTTGGATGACTTCAACTCTGAAATTTGCTGAAATGTGATTCATGTACTTGAATATGACGGGTCTTGGTGAATATTCCATGTGAGCTTGAGAATTAGGTATGTTCTCTGTTGTTGAGTAACTATTCTGTAAATGTCAGTTAGAGCCATTTGATTGATGGTGCTTCAGTTCAACTACTCCTAACTGATACTCGGTCAGCAGGATCTGTCAATTACTGATAGAAGTCTGTTGAAGCCTCCAGATCTAGTAATAGGATTATTTACCTCACCTTGCTGTTCTATCCATTTTGCCTTATTTATTTTGGTATGTTGCTGTTAAGCATATACACATGAAGAATTTCTAATTCTTCTTAGAAAATTGACCCCTTTATCACTATGTAATGCCTCTCTTTGTCCTTGATAATTTTCCTTGGCTGAAGTCCGCTTTGCCTAGCACTAATATAGTTACTTTAGTTTTCTCTTCATTAGTGTTAACATGTTCCCTTTTTCCATTAGTCCCCTTCACACATTAATCATAGTCATTATCAGTTTTCAACCTGAAAACTTCAAAATGTCTGAGTTTGGTTCTGTTACCTGATTTGGCTCAGACTATAGTTTTTCTTGCCTGTTAGTACTCTTTGTAATCTTTGTTACATGTTAGACATTATATTTGGAATAAGAATTAAGGTAAATAGGCTTTTAGTATGAAGTTTTATGTTTATCCAGCTGTGAGTTAAGTTGTTTTTACTGTCTGGTGTAACTATAGGTGTCAGAGGTTACACTTTCCTCTAGGATCCTTGATTTTTCTTTTGTTTGTTAGTTTCCTGTATTGTCTTTTGATTTTGTATGTTAAGGTTTTCCAGAGAAAAAGAACCAATGGGTTGGAGATACATATGTATATACATATATTGAGGGAGAGAAAGAAAAGACAACAGAGACAGAAACAGAGACAGAAAAAGAGTGAAAGCAATGTCTAAGGAATTTGCTTCAGAGGTTTTTGTTTGTTTTAAGGCATTGGCTTATGCAGTTGTAGAAATTAGCAAATCCAAAATCTGTGTGGAATACCTGCAGCAAGAACTGAACTTTGCAGTCTGAGTCCAAAGGTTGGTGACTAAGGTAGAATTTCTAAGTCTAGACTCAGAATCCCCCCACTTTTTTTTGAGACCCCAGTCTTAGTATCATAGCTCTTAAGTCTTCTGGCTGATTGTATGATATCATTGTCATTATGAGGATGGGCAATTTGCTTTTTTTAAAGTCTACTGATTTAAATGTTAATAATCTAAACTTTACCCTGAGGGCAATATCTAGACTGGTGTTTGACCAAGCAGCTTGTTGCCATAGCCTAGCCTAGTTGACATAAATATAAAACATCACAGATTTCCCTACAAATTTCTTCTTAATTAGAGTCTTAGGCTTATAGTTCTGCTTGCTATAATATCCTGTCATTTTTAATGAGCCCCTAGGCCATTGTTTTCATAAGTGCTTCTCAGTTTACTCCCATTCTCCAACCCTGCCAGTTAGGTGGGACAAGAATTCTAGACTTGGGTAGAGTTGAGTATTTCTTTTCCTTTATGTAGGTTAGGTTCCAACGAAGTAGTTTCTCCTGAGGGAGGTTAAGGAAAACAGGATGCTGACAGTGTTTTGATATGGTTACTTTTCTCTTACCTATATTTCAAGATTTCAAAATGGACCAGCAAATTAAAGTTTCTCATCAAATTTGATGAGCTTTTGGCCATTATTTCTTTGAATATTATATTTATCATCTTTTCTGATCTTCTCATTATGTATATGTTGGTATAATAGGTGGTATCTCACATCTATCTGACACTGTCATTTTTCTTTTCCTTTTTTTTTTTCTTGTTCCTCAGACTGGTGATTGTTGTTCATCTGTCTTCAAATCCATTGTTTCTTTCTTCTGCCAGCTTATGACTGATGTTGAGCCACTCTAGTAAAACTTATTTCAATTATTGAATTTTTCAAATCCAGGATGTATTTTTCATTGTTTTTTAATTTTATGTATTTTGATAATCTCTATTTGGTGATTTATTTGTCTTGTATTTCCTTTCGGTTCTTTAGTCATAATTTCTGTTGTTTTTTTTTTGAACATATCTAAAATAGCTGATTCAAGGTTATTTTCCTAGTAAATCCAATGCTTGACTTTCCTTATGAACAGTTTCCATTGACTGCTTTTTGCCTGTTTATGGTCTAAAAATTGTGTGTTTTATATATTTTTTATTCTGGGAAACAGTATAAAAACTATATAATGTGTCAACTCTGAAAATTATATTCTTTATCCAGTTTTCTTATTGTTGCTATTTGCTATTTGTCTTCTTTTATTTTTAAAAAAATTTAATTGAAATATAATTGACATAGAACATTAGTTTCATGTGTACAACAAACTGATTTGACAATTATATACATTGTGAAATGTTCACTATGGTAAATGTAGTTATTATCTGTCACTGTATAAAATTATTACAATATTGACTGTATTCCCTATGCTGTCGTTTTCATCAACATGAGATATTGTGAATATCAGTTTCCTATAGCCCTTTAGCTCTGCCATAGTTAAGTTCTACTGATTTTCGAAGCCCGATGTTATGATGGCTCTTTTCCCCATGCCAGCCTCCAGGGCCAAGGATACCCAATGTGGGACCTGATCCTTTCATTCCTCAGGGAGAATCTCATGCCCATGATATCCTTCCCACCTGTGGGTTGCCGCACCAGGAGTTTGGTTCCTGACTCTGTCTCTGGCCCTCCCCCTATGCTTCTCAATGTGGCTTTTTCTTTATATCCCTTGCTGTGGAAGAGTTGTTTGGATGGTCTTCAGGTTGTTTTCAGAGTGAATTGCTTTTTTGTAGTTGCATCCTTGGTGTGTACATGGGAAGGAAATGAGCTCAGTATCTTCCTACTCTGCCATTATCCCTACAATCCTTTTTTGTTGCTGTTTGTTTAAGACTTTTCTGGACTAATTCTATGATATCTGTATTCTTTGTTGTATGTATCTGCTGATCTCTACTTGGTTAATTTCATAGAAGGGAGACATACTTAAATACCTTTTAACTAATGGGTTTCTAGGACTTTGCTGAGTGGCTCTGTGGGTGGGGGTGTGGGTATGTGTTGGGGTACATATTAAGTGCTTTAACCAATAGATTAATACTGTGTTAAAAACTTCACTTACTACTTAATGTTAAGCCTAAAGGTTAAATTAAGCAGAGGTTAGAGCACTTTTCATGTCTCTTCTGGGCATGTGCACAGTCCAACACATGAACACAGCCTCCTAGATTCCCAGAAATATTATGGATCTTTTCAAAGTATTTTAGTTCCCTCCTCTTCCCCTTTCCTGTGGAGCAGCCACTAAACTAATGACACATTTTATTAATGATTCTGTTTGATTCCATAGCCTCTGACAATTTTTATCGGTTTTTAAAAAAAAACTCCATTCCTATTAATAGAATATGTGATGTCTCTACTTTTCTAATAATGGTACAGGTAGCTATGTACTTAAATTCCAATGCTCCTAATTAATTGAATTATTAATTAATAAATAGAATATAATTATATATCAATTATTAATACATTTTTGAAAGTCCTTATTTTATGTTCTTGAGCTTTTTTTTAATCATAATAGTGAGCTTCTTTTTAATCTACTTAAACTTAGCTTTCTGTATTGATTTAAATTTTTATTAGCTTTAGTAGAAAGTTTTGTTTTAAATAATGACAATTTAAACAATTTTCTAATACTTCACCAATGTAGCTATAGGCATCTTGTTTTGTTATAAAATTAAGTTTTTAAGTGTCATGCACAATGCCCAAGGAAAAAGTAATGAATGTATTTGAGTATTATTCCTGATTAAATTTGTATATTTTATTAGATTGGAAACAAAACTTTGCCAGTGGGAGTATATCATTACATGGGAGCATAGAATGGCCCTCATTTCATGGAAAAAGTAGTTTTGTGTTGAAGTTGCATTTCTTTTTCTTTAGATCACTCTTTTGCTCTATTTTTTGGAAAAATGTCAGCAATTATGGGTCACTGAATAAAGTGTTTAACATATGAGAAATAATTAAACAGAATAAATTTGTTTAACCCTTCATATTCATGTTATCTAGATCTCTTGTTAAGTAATACAGCATTCTTAAAGTTTCTCACATAAACCAACCTATATTATGACCCTCTTATAGTAAGTGGCAAATGGATAATTTTCCAGATTCTTGTCTTTTTACTTATAAATATGGGCTTAAAAATAGGTTTAATAAGTAATCTAAAATAAAACATTGGGATATTGATTCTGAAGTATATTAATAGGTGTAATGATAGAAAAAAAATTCATGGTAATCAAATGCATCTTAGAAGTGTTGGATTAAAAAATGTTGAGGCTTATGGCAGAAATTCTCAGTGCATTTGCAAAGTTTAAAAAATTATGTTATTTTATCAACCTGACAATTTTCATCTTGATGAAAATAACATCATAAAATATTTTTATTACTGTTCTGGAATATTGTTAACTACTAGAGGCCTGAAGAACCACTTTTAATGTTTACCCAACCAATTCACAGAAACTACTTAAATCAACAATCATAAAATATATTTAAAAATAAGCCATTTAGGGACGCCTGGGTGGCTTAGTGGGTTAAGCCTCTGCCTTAGGCTCAGGTCATGATCTCAGGGTGCTGGGTTCAAACCCTTCATAAGGCTCTCTGACCAGCGGGGATCCTGCTTTCCCCTCTTTCTCTGCCTGCCTCTCTGCCTTCTTGTGATCTCTGTCTGTCAAATAAATAAATAAAATCTTAAAAAAATAAGTTATTTAAGGGACGTCTGGGTGGCTCAGTGGGTTAAATCTCCACCTTCAGTTTGGTCATGGTCTCAGGGTTCTGGGATTGAGGCCCATATTGGGCTCTCTGCTCAGTGGGGAGCCTGCTTCCTCCTCTCTCTCTGCCTGCCTCTCTGCCTACTTGTGATCTCTTTCTCTGTCAAACAAATAAATAAAATCTTAAAAAAAAAAAAATAGGCCTTTAGTATAACAAAGAATGCAGTGTTATTTACTGAATATTACCAGTTTCCATTTTACCCCACCAGCCTGTCTAGGGCAAAAACCAGCTTTCTTTACCTTAGGCCAACATAGTAAAATATTTTGAACAATGATTTAACCATACTGAGTTTCTTCCAAGGCTTTTAATAATATTCAAGGTTATCAAGTTATGTTCCTGGGCCTTATGTAAATGTAGGTTTTGATCACCTCTGTCTCATCTTGTGAACAGAAGCTCTATTTTTTGATTTTCCTTGTTTTTTTAAATCATTCCATACTCTTCTAATAACCTATTCATTATCATAGACTAGCCACCTTCATAACTCTTCTAAGTCTACTTCTGCTGAGGCCATTACATCAAAGTGGGAACTAGTCTCAGAATGTTTTTTTCCTTTTTTTTTTTTTTCTTTGCAAAGTGCTGAGTAGGGAGATATTTAGCTGTACTTGGATCAACTGTGTCTTTCATATAGCATGTAAAATATTTAATTGCCAAAACACGTGTATATGGTGACTATATATACTATATATATAATGTTATGAGGGGAGAATGAGGCAAGGTTTTCCTCTTCTTTTTTTAAGATTTTATTTATTTATTTGAAGAGGGAGAGAGATCACAAGTAGGCAGAGAGGCAGAGAGAGAGAGAAGAGGAAGCAGGCCTCCTGCTGAGCAGAGAGCCTGATGTGGGGCTCAATCCCAGGACCCTGAGATCATGACCTGAGCCACCCAGGTGCCCCTGGTTTTCCTCTTACTATAGCTTTTTTCTTTTGTTTTCTTTTTTACCATTCTAAATTATTTAAGTCATCTCTGGTCACAAGCAAAGGGTTAGAAGATCAGTCTACAGGTCATCATTTGGTACAAGTAGAGAAATAAGCTTCAAGCCCCATACACTTGACTGGTCCATGCACAGAGTAATGGTCCAAACTGGTGTTGTGGTCCATGGTGTCAGGGAAGAGGTGCAGATTTTCTTTATTCATATCATTGTGGGTTGGAAGTGGCTTTGCATGAAGGTTCTGGGATAAAGTATTGTTGCCATCTTTATGGAGAAAGAGCTTACACCTGATGCAGGGATGAACATAGGTAGAGAGCATGTGTTTTCCCTGGTGTGACTTCAGGGCAACAGTCAGCATATTGACTTCAACCCCAGGGAGAATGATGAAGTAGATGAGGAACTTCCATATGAGCTGAGCTCTCTGCCCTTGGGGTGTCTTAACATAGGCCTCTCCAGTTGTGACTGCAACCTATGTAGTTGCCCATAAATCAGGAACTCACACACCCTCCATTTTTTACCTGAAGCTATCATTACCTTTTAGTTCATATAATTATTCCAGAGAATAGAAATAAAATATGTATTCCTGATTAAAAGAAAAATTATCAAATTTAAAATTGTGATGGCAAGTTACGTTCCTTAGAAAATCTATGCAATGAAACACAATCAGTCAATTTGTTCAGAATTCAGAAGAAAATCATAGCAACTAGATATGATGAGAGAAACATAGAATTGGAAAGTAAAATCTACATAAAATGGCAATGTCATGAAGCAGAACTGATATAAAATTTCGATTGAAAAAACTACCATGTTAATGTGAAAGAAGAGCCTCGTCGACAAATTTAAAAATTTTTCTTTGTAAAGCTCCAAAAACAACTAGCAAAATTAGTAAAGCATCACATTACTTTTGCAATTTACAGTTTTTTTTTTATTTTATTTTATTTATTTATTTATTTATTTTGGTTTTGTTCTATTTATTTTTGGTGGGGAGGGGAGATAAAAAATTTTTGGTTTTTGCATTTTAAGAAAGATTTCCTAAGAGTGGCAATTCATTCATTACACATTCCCATAGATGAACACTGTTTTCTTGGCTTTCAGTGCAGTTTGAATTCAAGGTAATGTGCACAGAATATATTTTTCTGAAATTCAATGTATTCACTTGGACACGCATGGGGTTACTTGTTTTCCCATTCCCATACAAAAGGTATTGGCACTTTGGCTTCAAGAACAAAAATAAAGTGTCATAAATACAGCTTGTGTTTTAGATCTGGGCTAATGACTAAGGAACTATTCAGCTATAATGGTCTCAGATATTCCAGTGCTCTGTGAAGTTACAATTAATAGAGACTGCTGATTCTAAGAACTATGACACCAACAAGAGAATAAAGGAAGAGTTATAAGTCTGATGCAAAGTTCATAATAAAATATCAACCAACAATCTCTCACTTTTGTTAAATCTATAATTAGAGAATGAGGATAAGAATTATATGAATAATGATAAATAAGTGTCTACAGAAATGGGAAAATATTTTTCATTTATTTGCTACTTATTCTATTTCAATAAGATGCTTGTTAGGAAAGGAACTAAGACAGGAAACTGGTTATGTTGTTTAGAAATTCTTAAGAGCAAAAAAATGAATACCAATCAACTTGGTTTAATATTAATTGTCTTAAAACATGTTATTTTGTGACTTGAACATCTATGTTATGCCTTGAAAATTCAAAGCAAAAAATAAAATCACATAGAAAGCCAGAAACATCATCAATACATCTGTACAGATGTTTGCTTGTAGTTTTTGGTATCCAAAACTTTTTTTTCACACATTGCACAGATGCCCTTTTTGTAGGCATAACCCTTGCAGTAAGGAGAACCCAGTTGGTGCACAGAACTTTTACAAATTTTACAAGTGGAGAATTTATTCTTTCCATATGGATTGAATATGCTTTTTTTGAAGTCAAAACTTTATTTTCGTTCAGCTTTCTTCCGCCACTTTCTGTGATATTCCTGCGCAGTCTCTCCGCGTGTCTGGAGTGATAACAGTACCAAGTTTCTTTTCACCCAGAGAACTCCAGTTAGCTTCTCCTAGCCTCCTTCTCCCAAATATGCGGCCTTCACTCACGTTTTTCACTCAACATCATTCCCAGACGGTTCCCTTGGCTGCAGAAACAGGAGCAGCTTGAAAATACCAACATAACAGCCAGAGAGGATCTTTTCCTTTTTCTTAAAATCCAGACAGTCGCATAATAAGTTATCAGTTACCAGGTCCCGCATCCTTGCAGTATTTCTGAAGACACGAGTCAAGATGAAACTGATAGTTACCAAACATTAGATCTGATTAAAAAACGTGTCGCTACTAATGGAGGAAGGATTTCCTCTGCTGAATGAGAAGAAGAGGTGGACTGAGTGAGGGTAAAGAAATTTAAAAAAAGAAAAAAAAAAGTTTTTACCTTAAGAAACTGAGAATTCATGAAACAAGGATTATAAAAATTCTAATTAAGCACAGATAGTGGCAAATTGAGTTTTAAATAAATATTTATGGTTTTCCAAAGCAGCAGCTCATCTTCACGAGGCTAGTAATGAGTACTAAAACCTTTTAATATACCCCATCCCCTACTACTATGATAAATTATATATGCAAGGGCTTGACATTCTTAAGAATATTAGTTAAAGAGAAAGACTAGAAAATAGAAATGTGTTTTCTTTTCCTTTGCAAGTTAATATCTTCTCTAAGGTTTCTGTTTTCTCTCTGAGGACCTATTTGATGATAAGCATTCCCTTTAAAAGTCCGGCACCCTACCCAGTACAATAGTATATTTTATTCTATGACTTCTGTAGGGCACAAATATCTTAGTATGATAATGTAAAATATGTATGTACACTTTTTAATTTCAAGTTTTTTATTTAAATTTAGTTAGCATATGCTGTAAGATTAGTTTCAGTAAACTTTAGTGCTTCATCACTTACATACACCGAGTGCTCCTCACAAGTGCCCTCCTTAATACTCATCACCCATTTAACCCATTAGCCTGCCCGCCTCCCCTCCAGCAAACCTCAGTTTTTTCTCTGTAATGAACATCTGTGATTGCAATACTATTGACAATATACCCTATGCTATAATTCATCTCCTTGACTGTTATTTTATAACTAGGAGTTTGAATTTTTTAATCCTTTGTATCTGTGTTACCCACCTCCCATCCACTTCCTATCTGACAACCACCAGTTTGTTCTCCATATTTATAGGTCTGATTCTGTTTTTTGTTTATTTATTTATTTTTTAAGAATCTGCATATAAGTGAAATCATATGGTATATGTCTTTATCCATCTGACTCATTTCACTTAACATAATACCCTCTGGGTCCATCTGCGTAGTTACAAATGGCAAGATCTCATTCTTCTTTTATGGCTTAGTAGTATTTCAGTGTGTGTGTGTGTGTGTGTGTGTGTGTGTGTGTGTGTGTGTGTGTGTACACCGTATCTTCTTTATTGATTCATCCATCAGTGGGCATTTGGGTTACTTCAGTATCTTGGCTACTATAACTAAAGCTGCAGTAAACAGGGATACATATTTCTTTTCAAATTAGTGGTTTTTGTTTTCTGTGGGTTAGGGACAGTAGTGGAATTACTAGATTGTATGATATTATTATTTTTAACTTTTTGAGGAAATTCTATACTATTTTCCACAAATAGTGGAATACTATTTTCTACCAAAAGTGCACAAGGGTTCCCTTTTCTCCACATTTTTGTGAATACTTGTTACTTTTTGTCCTCTTTTTTTTTTTTTTTTTCTTTTAAGATTTACTTACTCAGAGAGAACACGTAAGAGCAAGCTGGAGAGGGACAGAAGGAGGGGAAGAGAGCGTCTCAAGCAGTTTCTGTGCTTCAGGGCTCTATCTCACAACCATGAGATCATGACCTGAGCCAAAACCAAGACAGTCAACTGACTAAGCCTCCAGGAGCCTCTTTGTCTTTTTGATAGAGCTTGTTTTGACTAGTGTAAGATGATAATTCTTTGTGGCTTTAATATTTCTCTAATAATTAGTGATGTTGAGCATCTTTTCATGTATCTGTAGGCTGTGTCGTCTTTGGTAAAATGCCTATTCAGATCCTCTGCCCATTTTTGAATCAGATTTTTTTTTTTTTGGGTGTTAAGTTGTATAAGTTCTTTATGTATTTTGGATATTAACCCTTTATAGGATCTTTATAGGATATTTAATTTACAAATATCTTCTCCCATTCAGTAGGTTGCCTTTTTTGTTGATTGTTTTCTTTGCTATGTAAAAGCTTTCTATTTTAGTGTAGTTCTGACAGTTTGTTTTTGCTTTTGTTTCCCTTGCTTGAGGAAACTTCATAAATATGTTGCTAATGGCAATGTACAAGAGATTACTGTCCATGTGTACTTTTAGGAGTTTGTGGTTTCAGGTATCACATTTAGGTCTTTAATCCATTTTGAATTTCTATTTGTGTATGTTGTGAAAAAGTAGTCTGGTTTCTCTCCCCCTCCCTCCCCCTCCCTTTCTCTCACCTTCTCTCATCTCCCCTCCTCTCCCCTCCCTTTCTCTTCCTTTCCCTCTCCCTTTTTCTCTTCTCTTCTCTTACCTTCCCTCCCCTCCCCTCCCCTCCCCTCTCCTCCTCTCCCTTTCCCTTCCCTTCCCTTCTCTTCTCTTTTCCCTTTTCTTTTTTTCTTTCATATAGCTGTTTATTTTCCCCAAAACCATTTATTGAAAAGACTGTATTTTCCCAATTGTATATTCTTACCTTCTTTATCATAGATTAATTGACTACACTGCTGTCTATTTATTTTGGACTGTTTGTCATCTTCCATTGAATTTTGTGTTTATTTTATTTCATTTTATTTAAGATTTTATTTATTTATTTGACAGAGATCACAAGTAGGCAGAGAGGGAGGCAGAGAGAGAGAGGGGAAAGCAGGCTCCCAGTAGAGCAGAGAGCCCAATGCGGGGCTCCATCCCCACCCAAGCTGAAGGCAGAGGCTTTAACCCACTGAGCCAGCCAGGACCCATTTTATGTTTATTTTTGAACCAGTTCCGTGCTGTTTTGATTACTATAGCTTTGTAATATATTTTGAAATCTGGGGTTGAGATAGCTTCAGCTTTGCTCTTCTTTCTCAAGATTGCTTTGTTATTCAGGATCTTTTGTGGTTCTATACAAATGTTAGGATTATTCTAGTTCTGTGAAAAATACTATTAGTATTTCGATAGGGATATTGTTAGTTTGTGGATTGTTTGTGGTAGTATGGACATTTCAAAAATATTCTTCCAATTCAAGGGTATGGTATATTTTTCCATTTGTTTGTGTTGTCTTTAACTTCTTTCAATAATGTCATAGTTTTCAAAATATGTCTTTCACTTCTTTGGTTAAATTTATTGCTAAGTATTCTTGCTTATTATTTGTAAATGGGATTGTTTATTTCTATTTCTGCTATCCTTTATTAGTGTGTAGAAAAGCAACAGAATTCTGTACATTAATTTTACATTTTGTAACTTTACTGAATTTATCAGTTCTATTTTGGGGGGGTTAGAGTCTTTAGGGCTTTCTACATGTCATCTGCAAATAATGACTTTTACTTTTTCTTTACCACTTGAGATGCTTTTATTTCTGTTTTGCATCTGATTGATGAGGCTAGGACCTCGAATATTATGTTGAATGAAAGTTATGAAAGTGGATCTCCTTGCTTTATTCTTGGTCTGAGCTTTATACTTTTCCTAATTAACATGTCATTAGCCTTGGCTTTGTCATATATGTCCTTTATGATTTTGTAGTAGTTGAAACTCTTGTGTTGAGAGTTTCTTGATCATGAATTAACATTGAATTTAGTCAAATACTTCTTCATCTATTGAGATGATCATATAATTTTATTTTTTATTAATATGGTATATCATGTTGATTAATTTGCAAATATTGAAACATATCTCTGAAATAAATCCCACTTGATGGTGGTGAATTTTATTCTTTTTTAAAATGTATTATTGATTCAGTTTGCTAATATTTTGTTGAAGATTTTTGCATCTTTGTCCATCAGAGGTATTGGCCTGTATTTTTCTTTTTTGATATTGTCTTTGTCTGTTTTTGGTATCAGTGGGATGCTAGGCTTATAAAGTGAATTTGGAAGTCTCCCTTCCTCTTTTATTTTTTTGGATTAATTTAAAAGGAATGGTTATTAACCATCCTTTAAATGTTTGGTGGAGGGGTGCCTGGGTGGTTCAGTCCCTTAAGCATTCAACTCTTGATTTCTGCTCAGGTTATGATCTCAGGGTTGTGAGATGGAGCCTACATTAGGCTCCATGCCCTGCTTAAGATTTTCTCTCTGCCTCTCCCCCTCCCTTCTATCTCTCTCCAACTCTCTCAATAAATAAATAAATAAATAAATAAATAAATCACCTGTGAAACCATCTGGTTCCAGACTTTTATTGGAGGTTCTTTGATTACTGATTCAATTTCATTGTTAGTAATTGATTTATTAAATTTTCTATTTCTTCCTGATTCAGTTTTACAAGGTTATATGTTTCTAGGAATTTACCCACTTCTGGCAGGTTGTCCAGTTTGTTGGCTTATAATTTTTCATAATATTCTCTCATAATTCTTTGTTTTTTTTTCTGTAGCATTGTCTGTTATTTCTCCTCCTTCATTTCTGATGTTATTTGAGTTCTCTCCTTTTTGTTTTGATTAGTCTAGCTAAAGGTTTATCAATTTTGTTTATTTTGTCAAAGAACCAGGTCTTGGTTTCATCAATATTTTCTACTGTTCTTTTAGTCTCTATTTATTTATGCTCTGGGATTTGTATTACTTCCTTCCTTCTAGCTTTGGGCTCTGTCCTTTCTTCTAGCTCTTGAGGGTATAAGGTCATGTTGTTCATTTAGATTTTTCTTGCTTCTTAAGGTACACTCGTATCACTACAATCTTCCCTCTTAGAATAGCTTTTGCTACATCCCAAAGATTTTTGACCATTGTATCTTCATTTTCATTTGTCTCCAAATATTTAATTTCCACTCTCCTTTCTTGGTTGATCCATTCATTGTTTAGTAATGCATGTCCTTTAGAATTCCATGTATTTGTGTTCTTTCCATTTTTTTTTTTTTATATAATTGATTTCTAGTTTCATACTGTTGTATTCAGAAAACATGGTGGTGGTATTATATCTGCCCTCTTAAATTTATTGACACTTATACTGTGGCTTAACATGTAATCTATCCTGAAGAATACTCCATGTGGACTTGAAAAGAATGTATATTCTGCTGTTTTTGGATGGAATGTTCTGCATATATCTGGCCGGATCCACCTGCTGTAATATATTGAGCAAAATCACTGTTTATTTTCTGTCTATTGATGTAAGTTGGGCGTTAGAATTCCCTACTGTTATTCTGTCATTGTCAATTTCTCTCTTTATGTCTGTTAATATTTGTTTTAGGTATTTATGTGTTCCTATATTGAATGCATAGATATTTTCAATTGTTCTACCCTCTAGTTGCATTAATCTCTATCATTATGTAGTGCTCTTTGTCTTTTGCTATAGTCTTTATTTTAAAGTCTGTTTTATCTGATATAAATATTGGTAGCCTGGATTTTTTTTTAACTTCCATTCGCATGGTATATGTTTTTCCATTGCTTCACTTTTCGTCTGTATGTGTATTTAGGTCTGAAGTGAATCTTTTATAGGCAGCATATAGATGGCACCGAAAAAAAAAAAATCCATTCCATTACCCTATGTCTTTTGATTGAAGAATTTAGTCTGTTTACATTTAAAGTAATTTTTAATTGGTATATACTTATTGCTATTTTGTTGTTTTCTGGTTGTTTTTATAGCTCTATTTTCCTTTTTTTTTTCCTTCCTTGCTTCCTTCCCTTGTGGTTTGTTGACATCTTTTAGTATTATGTTAGGATTTTTTCCTTTATTGTGTATCTATTATAGATTTTTATTATAGGTTTTTTGTGGTTAATATTGGAATCATATACGACATCTTATGTGTATTGTAGTCATATTATGTTGATGGTTGCTTAAGTCTGGACACATCCAAAAAGCACTAAATTTTTACTCCTACTCATTTTATGAATATGATGTTATATTTTACATCATTTTATTTTACATATCCCTTGACTAATTTTTGTAGATATAATTGATTTTATTGCTTTTTTTGTTTTTACCTCCTTACTGGGTTTATAAGTGATTAATGTACAATCTTTACTATAGTGTTAGCATTGGCTCCTGGCCATCCAGGCTGGGGAGTGAAAGGGAGATGGTGCTCACCAGTACTTTTGTTCTGGGAAAAATCTCCTGAAGATCCCTGCCCCTCCATCACACATTTTAAGATTATACAATGAATCTCCTTCACTTATATCCCAGGCACTTTTCAGACAGTTGCTTCTGTGCTGTGTCACAGGGTAAGTTACTTAACATGCAGGCTCTTTAAGGGCAGGGACCCCGTTTTCTATTACCCTTTGTCTTGCATGGTGTTAAGCTCACTAATTTTTAAAGCTCCTGAAGTTAAATTCCACTGTTTGTCAAAGACAATTGTTATAGATACTTGTCTTCCAAGTGCAGTTCCCCAGGGCTAGGGCTGCCTTGTCTGGGGTCTGATACTTGTGCTTTCTCCATGCTGGTGGTTCCACTCCTTTTTGAGGTGTCCCACAAGGGGTTTAGTTCCCAACTTCACCTCTACCCTTCTTACCCTTCTTGATGTGGCCTCTTCTCCATGATTAACCATGAAAGGTCTGTTCTGCCAATTTTTAGGTCATTTTCAGAGTTAGTTGTATAGCTGTCCCATAGACACACCAAAATAATAGCTACAAGGTGAGCTTAGTATCCTTTCAGTATGCCATCTTCCAAGAAATCCTATCACTGGTACTTTTTGTTATAACATTACATTAAGAATATTTTCCATGATACTGAATACTTTTTGAATGTATGTTATTATCACAAAACATTCTATCTTAGGACTACCACATTAATTTACTATGTTTTTATTCCTTGACATTAAATGTGTTTCTAATTTTTCATGTCCCAAAGCATTATATTACTATTCTTATACATTAGTTTTTGTCAGTTATTTTATTTCTTTAAAATGAATAATTATTATAATGTCATATAAAGTATGTTCTGATCACTCAAAGCCATAAAAGTAACAGTACATCTAAATGTATTAGTGTTTAAAAATCATAGCATGTCTAGAGGGATTTTAGGTTAATGAACCTGGTGATCAAATTTAAGAATGAAACTTCACACAACCAGATATTATGTGCCACCTAATGTGAAGAAATAGGAAGTAAAACACATTAACTTTGAAGTAAACTTAACAGTCAAATCTAAATCTAATTGAATCCCTTGCTTGGTTACTAATTTATAGGAAAAATAAAATTAAAGAAATATGTTAAAAATAAAACCTATAGGAATACAAACAAAAATCCAAATTTGTTAATTGTATAAGGCAATCGAATTCCTACAAGAAAAAACAAACTTCATGGAAAAAGAAAGAGGGAAAAAAACCCTATAAAGACAAGAAAATCATCAATCAGGCTATCAATATTTTGTGCCTTATTGGAATCCTGATTTCAATAAACCAAGTTTGAAAGAGACATCATGGAAATATGTCCAGTAACTATATTTTTATAATATTAAGGATTTGTTATTAAATTTCTAGGCTAAAACCTGGAAGATGTTTTGTTTAGTTCTAATGCTTTTTTATTTTTATTTTTATTTTTATTTTTATTTTTTTAATGAAATATGCTGCCTAGGATTTGCTTCTATATTATTCAAGGATTGAGGGAAATTGACTGGTGTGAACCAAAACAGGATTAGACCTGTGTTGATGATTGCTGATGCTGTTTATCTTTCCTATATTTTTATATTTTGACTTTTAAAATGCCCTAAATGAGAGCAGAAGTAAATGAGCTTAATGTTTAAGTAGGTCACATATAATATAGTCTTGTACCATTTGTGTGTGTGTGTGTGTGTGTGTGTGCAATGAAAGAGATTTGGGGAAAGGAATTAAATGATCAGATTCACAAGTTAGAGCCCAGTATTTTGAATATAGACATGAATTGGTCCAGAAGTAAGGAGACTGTTAAGATCTTCCTCATTTTCTATAATACCAGTTCTCATATTGACACACTCTTATATGCTATAATTTCTCTACAGAATGTAAGGGAAATAATTATAATTTTTTTTTTTTTTTTTTTTTTTACTTCATAGGACAAATTTTATTTTTAATTTGTTCCCACTATTCTGGCTCATTTTTTATATATAGATAATTTTTTTTAAATTTTATTTTTTATAAACATATTTTTTCCCCCAGGGGTACAGGTCTGTAAATCGCCAGGTTTACACACTTCACGACACTCATCATAGCACATACCCTCCCCGATGTCCATAATAACCCCCC
>NW_022631016.1:22877211-22940235 GCF_010015895.1 Lontra canadensis | reverse complement strand
TTATGGTTTATCTCCCTCCCAATCCCATCTTGCTTCATTTACTCTTCTCCTACCCCCTTAACCCCCATGTTGCATCTCCTCTCCCTCATATCAGGGAGATCATATGATAGTTGTCTTTCTCCAATTGACTTAATTCGCTAAGCATGATACCCTCTAGTTCCATCCACGTCATCGCAAATGGCAAGATTTCATTTCTTTTGATGGCTGCATAGTATTCCATTGTGTATATATACCACATCTTCTTTATCCATTCGTCTGTTGATGGACATCTAGGTTCTTTCCATAGTTTGGCTATTGTAGACATTGCTGCTATAAACATTCGGGTGCATGTGCCCCTTCGGATCACTACATTTGTATCTTTAGGGTAAATACCCAGCAGTGCAATTGCTGGGTCGTAGGGTAGTTCTATTTTCAACATTTTGAGGAACCTCCATGATAAGGGAAATAATTATTAAAAAATTAAATGTGGCAGGCAAAGGGGCTTCTTAGTAGAGGCAAGGAAGCCCTCATGTCTTGAGTAGGAGTGCAGAGAAAGTCAAGCATGAAGCCTGAGATTTATTGTCTTGTACAATTAACTTCAAAGGGAAGTACACTCAAAGAATGCAGATTTGTTATACCAAAGACATTGTCCCCTTTGGGAAAATCTGGGGCATAGAATCTAGACATGCAGATGATTGTTTCTGAAGATTTGACTCCTCTAATTCTGTGGAAACTTCTAAGCTTGAAGAATTGTTTCCCTTCTTCTTAAGAGCAATAATCTCAAAAATCCTAAAAGGCAACATACATAGCCCTTAACATGTGACCTCACTTTCCCTCCTGGTTATTTGGCCTATACCTAGGTTTAAGTCACAAAAACTAGCTGAAGACACATTGAGCTTGATAAAGAAAGTAAGTACTATAATTTAACAAAACTACAAACATAACTGCCTTATGTTTGTAGCCACTCAGGCAGCATGAGTGGCACTTGATTAAAAGATAATTTGTCAAAGGACTAGAAGATGAAATAGGGAAGAGTTTATTTATTTGAGAATACTCTCCGGAGATAAAGGCTTTAGCATCCTGGAAAGAAGCTCAAGAGATTGCGCAAATTAACTAATAAGATGGCTCTCAGTGGCATGATACACATGATGACCAAACTGAGCAAAATCACAATGTGTAAATTGCCAAGTCAGATGATAGATAAAGTCATTAAAAAGTTCAAGCAAATGGACATGTCAGAATGGACATAATATTTACAATCGGAAGGTGAGCATGATGATTATGTTCTTTGGGAAAGCCCAAAGAACACAGCCAAGGCCACATGAATCACCTGGTAAGAAAAGCTGGAGCATCAAAAACATTCAGTGTGGCTCAACTTTTCAGTCTAGAGCTAGAGATAGAAGAGCTGTTTTTGATCTTGTCTAGGGCCATGTATGGGCTTTTGAAACTGTATAGTCCAGAGGTGGCACTTAACTGTCAGCAATAGGTGGTGCTTAACCACAGATATTATGATAACTAGCAGAATTGGAGTAGCAGCCCTGGGAACCCAATCTAAAGTCCAGAGGGACTTAGGATGGTTAATAGGCTATGACTTCTCAGGAGGCAAAATAGACTGGTAGCAAGCAAATGTACTACTCAGTTTAAACCAGCAGAATAAAGCAAGGTTGGGTGTTTGGGAACCTGAAGGTGGCCACCCTAATAAAAATATCATCCCTTGTAGAGTTTCCAGACCTGAGCTCATTATTCAGATTTAGAACCCAGTGAACATTTGTTTTTAAAGTGGAACAACATCATGGCGTGTACACACAGTAGTGATTTACTCAGTTTTTCCCCAAAGAGAATTATACCATTTACTCAGTTAATATAAGTTAAGAAATGGGGACCACCCACATATTTCTAGAACTAGTTCTTACTGAGTTCTAGTGACATTGAATTATGGGTACTTTGCAACATTACTATGGCCTTTCTATTTTTATGAGTGGGTGCATATGGAAGCCAGGAAATAAATGACTTACAGTGACCTCCTGGTGGTCATTTCCCTGGCCTTGAATGTTTAACTGATATTTCATACTTAGAAGTTACACAACTTCCACATTGGGTCCTTGGTTGTAGGTAACTACCAAAACAGAGAAAGCCAAGTGGAAGCCTCTGAAACTGTCCTTCCATGACCAACTTATTAAAAAGAAATAAAATTTACCTCTGTATGTATTGCAGAATTAAGGTGATTCCTGCCAGCTTTATGTTTCTGATAGATGCAAGGATGGTAATCTTCATCAAATCCCCAGTTAAGTTATTAACATTGCCCCTGTAGAAACAGGGTGGGTCCTGGAGGATGACTAGGCCAGTGCAAGCTCAATCCAGTAGTTACCTGATCAAAGCTTCTATGATAGATGTGGTGAGTTTGTTAGAATAGATAGAGCCTTGAGTTCATAGTATGTGGATACTGATTTGGCATGTACATTATTTTTATTTCTAATAAGGAAAAAAAAGGATCAGAAAAATTTTTTGCTCACTTAAAATGTATAATAAATTCTCACAGTTTGCCCTTGAATAGTAACTCCCTTTTCTTCTCTTATAATACAGTCAAAAAGATCTGGACTATCTAAAGATTGCAGAGAGCAGCACATGAATCCATTGTTTTGAGGATAGCATATTGATCTATTTAATTGGCTTTCACACTGAAAGCTTTTGTAAGACACATCTACTCTAGAAGATGGAGTAATCATGGTGGCAGAGATAGAGACTGAGAGCATGGATTTTCATTTACTAGAGCTGACCTCGCTATTACAGCTGCCAAATGTCTAGCCTGTAAGCAACAAAACCAAATCCAATCTTTTAAATGCTATAATTTCTTGAGATATAGTATCTATGTGGTAGAAATTTGATTACTTTGAACCTCTTTCATAACTGGAATAGATTTGCATTCTCGATAAGGGTTTCCCTTTCAGGGCACCTGGGTGGCTCAGTTGGTTAAGCGTCTGCCTTCAGCTCAGGTCATGATCTAGGGTCCTGGGATGGAGCCCTGCATCGGGCTGTCCATTCAGCAGGGATCCTGCTTCTCCCTCTCTGTCTACCAGCTGCTTCCCCTGCTTGTGCTCTCTCTCTCTCTCTCTCTGTGTCAAATAAAATCTTAAAAAAAAAAAAAAGAATTCCATTTCTAATCTAATGAACCCCAGCAGAAAGACCTACTATCTCATGTTTTCCCAAATATTTGATCCATCAGTGTTAGGGTCTGTAATTAATTGCTCCAGATTTCACAGCAAAGGAAGTTTAAGTGTTGGTGCATGGCCAAGTGGTCCGCTTGCATCTCCCAGAGGTGACCAGATTGACAGAGCATCTGAACGTCCTACTGGAGACACAGATGAAGTTTTACCCCAATAGCTACACTCTGCGAGCTCTAAGCAGGGTTAGAGCGTCTGGACCCCAAGGAGGTTGTTTTAGTGTTTCAGGCTATTACAAGAAAATACTGTAAACTCACAGACTCACTGGCTTAAAAGACACAAATTTATTTCTCATAATTCTGGAGACTAAGATGTCCAATATCAAAGGGACAGCAGATTCAATTCCTGATGAGAATCCTTTTCTTTGCTGGGAGACATACATATTCTCTCTATGTCCTCACATAGCTGGGAGAGAGAGGAAGAAAGAGAATACACTCTGGCTTTTCCCCTACGTAGGTTGGCACTAATTCCATTACAGGGATTCTACCTTTATGATCTTATCTAAATCTAATTACCGTCCCATATCCCCAGCTCAAAATACCATCACACTTGAACTTAAAGCTTCAATTTATAAATTTGCAGGGTGAGGGGATACAAATACTTAGTCCATAACAGATGTATATTATTTCTCAAGGGATATACAAAAATGAATTTACGCTGAATCTGTTTACTTCTAGCATCATAACAATCTTTCTGTGGGATTTCTAGTGGTCCTATCTTCTTAGCACAAATTATGTTCCCAACAGTTTTCCTTCAAGGTAGGTCTTTGCCTTTATAAAACATATCTGTGCCATGTACAGTGATGCCTGGGGATTTAGACTGTCATGGTTGATCTTCTCCTTGCCCCAGTGTATTTCCTTAGGTCTTTTTTTGTCATGTCTCTGAAACCTGAAACCTGCAGTTCTTACAGTATTTCAGATTGTTCTTATAGTATTTTGGATTGTTCTAGACACTTTTGCAATCAAGTGTTTGGGTCCCATGACCTGTATGGTTCCTTGGTGTTTACCTGTCTCTTCTCTTCTACCACTGGGCAACATCTGACTCAGCATGGATCTGATGCTATGAAGTTGTTTGACTCCACCACTCATCCTCAGAGGTTCTTGGACAATTTCCTGCCATGTAGGTTCAGTGAATATGTCATCTGTGAATTATTTAACTCACTATCTCTTGTGTCTGTGTGGTTTTTATGAAGCAGTTTGGGGAGATTTAAATTACTGTTGTCATGATCCTGTTTTTAGTGGGTTAGAAATAATGTTTATCTTTATTCATAATATTAAAGTTCTTTACTCATTCTAAAGAACTAATTTAATCTATTAAGTACTTCTACAACTTACAGACAAACTCTTAGGTATGTATCATATGCTAATAAATTTTGTCATATATTATAAATTCTGCTTATGTATTATATAGTATGGATTGTTTATTATATAACATATTCACATATAACATATGCCAAATACTTTAAATATGATCATCTTGTACAATTTTATGTTGACCTTATGATAAGCGGATATATTTAATTTATATACTCTCTTCTTCATCTGAACATAATCATTTGAAATGATATTTTATAAATATTTATAACATAAGTGACTAAAAACAATCCTTGTTGTGTCTTTTAGCAATTAACAATATAATTTAAAAGGTACTATAGTCATATTTGAAACATACTACTTAAACATTGGTTATTTTCAACTCTCAATCTGAAACCCAAGAATATTCCACAAAATCAAGAAATCTTGTGCCAGAAAAATGAGAAGAAAAAAAATTATAGGTAGCCTCAAAACCATACTGCAGAAATATATATTAAAATTTCATTTGGAGGGGCGCCTGGGTGGCTCAGTGGGTTAAACCACTGCCTTGGCTCAGGTCATGATCCCAGGGTCCTGGGATCGAGCCCCTCATTGGGCTCTTTGCTCTGCGACGATCCTGCTTCCCCCTCTCTCTCTCTGCCTGCCTCTCTGCCTACTTGTGATCTCTCTCTGGGTCAAGTAAATAAGTAAAATCTTAAAAAAAAAATCAAGTTAAAAAAAAAATTTCATGTGGAAATCTCCATAGATGAATTAATTTTATTTACATGTCCTTAATACCTTATTCATTCTTATATATAAAACTAAAATTTCCTAAAGAATTTCTAAAATTGAATTTCACAGACCTGTACCCCTGAAACAAATAATAGATTATATGTTAATTTGAAAAAATTAAAAAAATTGAATGAGATCACAATATCTAAACATTTATAAAATAATTTTTTTAAGATTCATTTACTTGCCAAAATATAGTAGCAGAACAACTTTGACACCATTGTTCTTTTTGAAATTTTATTTTAAATTATTTTTGGTAGGTGGTGGGAAATATTTAGATATTGAAATATTTTTTTATTGGACATTATCCTACATCCAATAAAATTATAACACATTAGCAGAAACTTCCTTAATAGAATGCAGTTTGGGAAGATATTTTGGTAGAAATCGCATCCTTATGTTATACAAAAGTTTTTTCTTTTCTTCTTCCCTATTACTAATTTTCTTTTTTTCTCAATGGATAAACAAATGTATAATAAATCAGTTCTTTAAATCCAATAATCCATAATAAATGTTTTTCCCTATGGAAAATTATACTTTATATCACTGTTTTGATGTGGTCTGTCGCAGCTTTGAAAGTATATCAGACTTGAGTTTCCAGTTTTATAGTTCCCCACCATCCTATGGCTATTTTTTTTTCCCAGCATCACATCATATTATTCTAATCCTGAATGTTTGAAAGAAACACTTATTAGACATATCTTGAAAGTGTTTACAATGTTTAGCACAGGTACTTTTGAAATTTACAGATAAAAAGATCTGTAGACAAGTCTTTCCCATTCTTGGAAGACAAACCCTGACACATTTTCAGCAATTTTTTTGACTTTCACTGCCGATGTCTTCCAAGCAATCAATTTATCTTTCTCTGCAGAGTCTGTGAGCAGGACTGCATTTCCAATTGACAGGTGCAGGGATTTCCCTGGTTAGCTGCCCCTTTGCTCTTTTTCCTGTGCTGTCACCAGAAAGAAATGACTGTAGGCCTTGGCAATGAAAACATTTTCTGAAATATAGTGCCATGTAGAAAGAGGACAACACATGTCCAAATGCAAACCTCTATTCAACTTCCTTCTTTCTAATAGGGTTTGTGCTTTCTATGACTGTGCAAATCATTCTAGTATTCACAAAATATTTAAAAAAGAAAGAATTTACAGGAAGAAATCAATGGCCTTTGGCTTCTACTTGTGAAATTTGTTAGGTAGATAAAGATCATCTTTGGTACCCTGCTGTTCATTTTTTCCAAGTTACACTTGTAGAACTTTTTTTTTCTTTTCCTTTCTATTTCATGTTTAAATGTCTAAGTAATATGAAAAAGGTATCCTAATGGAAAAGGTAATATGAAAAAGGTAGCAATAGTAACCTACTAAAGGGGCAGGAAGCCATATAGAGACCCCAGTTTGAAAGAAAGGGCCTTTGGCCTGTTTTGTTCATAGCTAAGGTTTAAATGTGTCTCTCCATGTCTCTCTTGCTTTCTTTCTTACCTTCTCGAAGGTTTACCTATCTTGAATGAGCACTGTGCATGCTTAGGGTGAACACATGGTACTGTGTAACCTCTCTTGGTGGATTTTTATTTCATATATCATTTTAAGTGGGCAATAAAATATATTGCTACTTAAGACATTAAGAACAGTGACTTCACAATGCGGCACTTGCAAAAGAAGATGGCATTAATTTTCCAAACAGTTCTGCCTAGAAAATCTCTTTGTAAGGACAGCCTTGATAATGGAAATAAATCAGAGGTTCTTGCTACTTGTAGAGCTGGTCTTTTTAGTAGAATCCCATGATCTTGGTTTCACATCAGTGTCTTTTATCCCTTGATAGGTCACAAGAAAAATCATAAATTATTGTCTAAGGACCTTATCCTTGCTTCAGATTAATTCTACTCAATTTTCCATTGCTAAGATTAAATTTTCTGGGCTTTCTCCCATGGTTGAAGGTGGTTACTTTGTGCTTCTTAAATTTATATGGAACATCTAAAATGAATTCTTTTGATATTGTTGTCTGATTTTTGTATCTATCACTATCGTAACAAAAATAGCATATTATAACTATATAATAACTTATGTGTGTTTTTGTCTTACGGTGTTTGTTTTACTACGTAGAGTTTTAAGATCTAAAATGCTTTGAGAAAAGGGTAGATTTTCTTGTTTGATGGTTACCATTAAGGTTTGATGGTTATCAGCAGAGCAAACTTCATATTATAAATGGTCTTGAAAAATGACAAAAAAAAGCTTGCTCACAAGTTCAGTGTAATCAATTCTTGTCTTAAAGCAATACTACTATCAACTAGTTAACAAATATGCTACTAAACACTCTCATAAAACTCCGTATTCATTATTCCGCCTAGAAAACATTGGGTGGTATTCATTTGGTGGATTTAAATTTTACTTATATGATATTTTTTAATATCAGAAACTTTTTTTTTGAGTCAGAAACTTTTATTTTGTTAAAAAATGTTATGAGTAGAATAATAAAAGTCATTCAGGACCTATAATGGTAAATGCAGATATCAAATAACAGTTTTAATGGGAAAAAAATATCTGTAGAATACCTGTGGATCCAAGAATCTTATTTTTATGTATCAGGAGAAGGTCTAATTACTTCTCCTTATTTACTACAAGAGGCATGATACCTTACACATATGTCTATATTAAAGGGATCTATTTTGGGGGATAAATTGACAGTCAACCCATTTATCCAGTTTAAATTCTAAAAAGAAAATGCCTTCATTCAACCTAATTCAACCTAATTCAACTAATACAGAAAGAACCTATATGTCCTTGATAGTTAATTCATATTCAATCTTTCTTCTATCTTAAAAACATTAAGATGGCTAGAAATAAGACAGGTAAAAGTGTCCATTAATCCAGGAATACTCTTGGAGCAATCTAGACAGTGGTCTATGAACTTGAATCAGTCTACTGAGTTTAAATTTTGGTTTTATCTATTATTTAGGTGTGTCACCTTGGAAAAGTTTAAACTCCTTAAAATATCAGCTTCCTCATCTATAAAATAATTCTACCACTTAATTGCTGGGTTATTGTGAAGGCTAAATGATAGAGTATATAAGGTTATTAGAACAAACCTAGGTACCTAGAAAACACAAATTAAACGGTGGTTAATTTGTGAGCCAGCCCAAAGTATGAGCTGTGCTTTTCCTTCCAGGAACAAGGCAGTCGCTAAATAGCACTCAAAGTTCTGTTCTTTTTTAAAGCTTAAAAAAAGAAAGTTGATTTTTGCTGAAGAGATAGCATCAGAATCTCTCATTTTACCATTTTGGCATCATTTCTTTGGCACAAGAAAGTTGATTCTTTCCTAATGTGCCCCTAATATATCTTGTTTGCCTTTTGAAAATTTATGCTGCTATTAAACATCAAAACTTGTGTCACATGGAAATGCCTTCCTGGGAAGGAGTGCAGTTACTGTGGAGTCATCTGTTTGTGCTATCATTAGGTACAAAAGCTTTGAAGTAAGACCTGAAGCCAAAATTCTCACAGATGTTGCATGGAAATAAACTTCAAAAAGGATGCACAGTGCTCATTCACAGACAGGTAAACATCTGTGAGAGAGAGAAAGGAAAGCGTGAGAGACAGAGAGGCTCACTTAAAGGCTTAGCTTTGAACAAAACAGGCCCCAGGCCTTTTCTTTCAAATTGATGTCTCTATTTATATGGCTTCCTGCCTCTGACTAGGTAACTATTGAAGCCTCCCTCTTTGAACTAATTTACATTGACCTCTTCCTTAACTCCCACTAGTTTCTTTTAAAGTGAGGTTTGTTTTCCCTAATGAGGATCGGCTGTGAGCAGGGGTGACCAAAAGAAAATAAATTCCCTTTTAACAAGCTATACCTCTACATAGGCTGGTATTTGGAGAAGAGAAGAGGCCAAGAATACAGATAAGACCTTGAGTCCGCAGGTTTAAAACTGGAGTTCCTATAAATGCAATGTATGTGGACTCGCCACACCTTATTTTAAGAAATTAGTATCTTCCAGACACTAAGGCTATGAAATAAGGACAAGCAAAGCCATAAAAAGAATGACCATTTTTAATAACTCTTGGGCCATCAGTTAAATTCTATTTTTAATAAATGTACAAAATTTAGGTCATTTTATTTCAATAAAATTATTCTTTTTCTGTTCATTTTATCAGATGATGGCTTGGAAGTACTGACGCCATCACAGAGAGAAAGCAAGAACACAGAACTACCCATTAGAAAGGGTCGATCTATCAGGATGAGAACTTGATCTCTCGAAGCCTACAGCTTACTCAAAACCCCAAAATAATTTTATCAAACAACATTGTAACTGGAGATAAACAGCCCAGCTCCCTTTGGGTTTTCAGGTCTCTTGTCTTCTATTATTATTAGTATATCATATGATTTATTTTTCAAAAAACAAGGATCTGACAAATTTGTGCCACTAAATCTCTTCACTACTTTGATCTTCACTTATGCTTTAGGGCAAAACAACTTACGTGAAGCTCAGCTTTATGGAAGGTAGATTCTTTGCCCCTTCATGTACAAGCCAAGCTTCCTTCACCTCCAAGCATTCTGGAACTGATCGATAGCAAGCCTGCCTCAAAAAGTCTTTTCTCTTCTTATCCTCGGTGAGAATATATCAATAAATAGGAAGAGATGATGATGCTACCAAAGTCTGTGAGCACAACTTCTCATTTCAACAGCTCTGCTGATGTTACCTCTGGCTCAGAGGTTCCATTTCCTCTGTCTCTATGGGATGGGTCACGATTGCTTTTACAGCAAGCCGCAAAGGCGTATGGAGGAAAGTTTCTTGCTTCTTAAGACTGCTTTTACTGGCTCACCAGTTCAATGCAGTAGCGGCTCTAATAATAGTAGCTGGTAAGATCGAAATCCAAATAGGGCTGTCCTCAGATTCTAAATTAATAAAAAAGCAAACTCATTTGAGTAAATATACCTTATTATGAAGATAAAAAGAAAAAAGGATATTTGGCTAACACTCATTATGTTATTTTTATTATTAAAATATTTTTATATTCTTTTTCTTAAAGATTCATAGGTTTTATGTCATAAAAATGTGGGTAGAAATCCTGACTTTATCACTTGTGAGCACCATGACTGGAAAAATTAGATTAACCCTATAATCTCCTTGAAATTGTCATCCTACCTATATATCAGTCTGAACTCAGCTATAAATCAATTGAGATAATATGCTCGTTGAGGTTTTGTGATGCTTATTTTTTTTCAAGATTTTATTTATCAGAAAGAGAGAGAGCAGAAGCAGAGGGAGCAGGCAGAGGGAGAGGGAGAAGCAGGCTCCCCGCTGAGCAGAGGCCCTGATGTCAGGCTTGATTCCAGAACCCTGGGATCATGACTTGAGCCGAGGGCAGACATTTAACTGACTGAGCCCCTCAGGTGTCCCAGTTTTGAGATGTTTAAATAACATAATATGTGTTCATGTTTAAGATTATGATAGACATGGAAGTCATCACTTAGTATGGATTGTTTTTGTCCTAAAAAACAAAAACAAAAATAAAAAAACAAAAACTTAAAACTCTTTCTCTCTGCCAGGTTAAATATACCTACCTCAAGAGCAGGAATTCCCTGACTTCGTTCTCTATTCCTATAGTTTTTAGTGTTTCATGGGTCATAATGAATTGAATCATGGCCCCCAAAAGATATGTTCATACCCAGTTACCCAGAACTCTATTGTATGGCATAAGATATGATTAAATTAAGGATCTTGAGAGGAACAGTTTATCCTAGATTATCCAGACTGGCTTTAAATGCAATCACATTTATCTTTGTGAGAGAAAAACAAGAGAAGCCAGAAGGATTAGAGCAAGGCACCCATAAGCCAAAAATCACTTGATGTCACCAAAAGCTGGAAGTGGCAAAAACCCGATACCCCTTCTAGCTCCTGGAAGGAACGTAGCCCTGCCAATGCCTTGATTTATCACTTTTGGCCTCTATAACCATGAGAGAATAAATTTCTACAGATTTAAGCCATCAGGTTTATGATAATTCTTATAGCAACCATAGGAAGCTAATGTACTGCCATTTTATCACTTAACGTTCTCTGTGTGATTGGGAAATCTTATCAGTAGAATGCTAGGACCTTCAAAGTAAAAATCATATCTCATTCCTTTGTGTTGGACTCAGTACTTAGCACAAGATTTTATACATAGCAGGGGCTAGAAGAAAATTCCTAAATGGATTATTGAATGCTGCATTAGTGAGAATTATTCTGGACACAGACCCTAAATACAAAGATTAAGAATAGGTTGGTAAAAAATCAGTAAGGTTGACCAATTATTGGGGCACCTGGGGGGCTCAGTCAGTTAAGCGTCCACCTTTGGCTCTGGTCATGATCTCAGGGTCTTGAGACTGAGTCCCCCAGGTCAGCCTCTCTTGTCAGTGGGAGCCCATTTCACCTTTCACTACTGCTCCCTTTGCTTGTGCTCTCTTTGTCAAATAAATAAATAAATAAAATCTTAAAAAAAATGGTTGACAAGTTATTAAGAGAAATCTCTTAAATCAAAAAATCTTAAAGAAAGATATATCCTCAGTAGAAAGGATAAAATGAAGCATTCATTTTTACACTGAATAAACTAAAAATGGCATAGTAAATAACTGTGATTGAAAAATCTAAGAGATTGACAATCTAAGAGAATAACTAACAGAATTTTTATATATTTATTATACTTCTGGTGTCCAGTTCAAATTATAGGGCGCTTGGAAGGGGTCATTCTCTTTCTCACAATAAGAAAAAGGATGAATAAACTGAAAATCTTTAACTCTGTTTAGTCATCAGAGAATCAAAGCCACAAGGCAAACTGTTTTCCCCAAAACTGGAGAGAGAAGTGAATACAGAGAATCACAGTTTATTGGGTGTTTAAGTCCTGAAGTGGAACAGAGTCTTGTCAGTAGTAACAATGTTGGTAGGAACACAAACCGGAATTGACAAATTGCTAGAGGCCCAGTGTCCACTAGCTTGAGAATTAAAATTGTCATGTGGGCACAGACTTCCATGAGTTTTATCTCCAGGAGCCCCATCAGAGTCTCACTGTGAAGATTGGGAAAAAAAAAAAAAAAAAAAAAAATCTCCTTCTAACTGGGGGAGGACAAAAGTCACAATCTTGAAGTCTTTGTTCTTCTTCACAAGGCCTGCCCTCAAGGGAAACTATTTTAGCAGAGCCTGTTTGGAATTTATCTGAGTCCAACCTACATGGCAGAAGGGAAATTTCTAATTCCAGCCTTCCAGCTCTTTGAAAGAGAAAAAAAAAAAAAATTGCAGATGATATATTAGAATACATGTTTAGTTAAGAGAAGTGTAATGAAAGAGGAATAATTCCTTTAAACTAATAAATTAATGAAAAATAGGAAAGCACGGAGATCAGAAAACAAGAGATGTTACACAGTAGAGGAAGTCCTAGGTTGAAGATGAAAGTCCAAGGAGAATACAGTGCAACAGGTCTAGGGGCAACTATTCCCAGCTGAGATAGAAGAAACCACCTGTAAGGAAATACTATGGTTAAGAAAAAGTAGAGTAGATCTGCAAGATCATTTGAGGAAAACAAGGCAAAGGAAACACTGAAATAAATGTTATCTCTAGGAAAACACAGGAGTATACAGACAGGACATTTAATAATATGCACAACTGGATCATGCAGTGAATGCACTTTACATATTTTTTTCCTCTATGTGTATATTTATCAATTTAAGTAAGGAGAAAAAAAGAGATGTGTGTTTCATCTAGGTCCATTAGTTTTTTAAAACAAATATTTGTAAAAATACATATTGCAGGGAAGACGTTTCAGCTTGATGGTGATCAGCAGGTATATCACCAATCTACTGAACAATCCCCGATTCGTAAAGTTGCACTTGCTGAAAAACATTTTTTTGAAGTGGCACTTATGTAAATTTTGGCTTTAGCTAGTTTTTGGGTTGTGCCACAAGATTACCTGTTTAACATATTATAATACAATTGTATTTTTTCTTCTTCATTTCTCTTTACCCAATCTTGTTTAACTTTTTTTTTTCCTTCAATTTTTCTTCTACCTCATTACATGTTCCTTCTTTTACAATCTCATCCCTTCTTAGACTATAGAGCTGATTTTCTTCTAAAGGATACACAATGAGTATGTGCATGGAATTAATTGGGATTCTGTGCACCTAGATTTTATATAATTTCAAACCCTTTTTTTTGGCACATTATCTTCCAACATATTGTCATTTTGTTGTTCTTCAACTTATTAGTTATATCTCCTTGGATCTCACTTTGTTTTTACCTTTGGTAAGAAACAAAAACACTTCAAGAAATCTATCATTGTGCTCTTAGAATGGATTCCTTTAGGCATTGTTCGGAGTGCTCAGTTTAATATGGAAATAAATTATATAAGTTATGCACTTTCTTGTCTAAAAAATACAAAATAAAGGTGGACTAGTATATATCTTCTATCTTCAGAATTCTAAAAAAGCTCAATCATATAACATTTATAAAGATATTATATATCAAACTTTCTTATAAACTGTATGGTATAAGAAGTTCAACATCAATAATAGTTTATCACTAACTTATTGCTGACAAATACAACTGCTCTTTGAGGCTTATATTATGTAATTTGCATATAAGGAAATGGAGATATATAGGAGTAGTTGCTCAAGATGACATTGTTAATAAGTAAGAGATGATGCTAAAAGTTAAAAACATATGTATTTAAACCTACATATGTATTATACATAAACATATGTATTTAAACCCATTTAAATCCAAATTTGGTATATAAAATATTGATAGATATTATAAATATTGATAGATATTGGTGGCACTCTATTATATTTCTCATTTATATTTACAATATTTACTTGATTTTGACTACTTTTTAGCCTCAGTATAGCCTAGCCAAAAGGAAATAAAGAAGACAACTTTTCTGTAAGAATTAAGTTTTTTTTTTAATATAACTGTGATGTGGAATTAAAAACTAAAATTCAGAAGTTCAATAATGCATACATAATAATGGATGGTATTGACTTCTTAAATTGTCAAAAAGTAAATATGTAGGCATCAGCCTGTGCAAGATTTAATTATAGGCTTAAATAGACAGATCCATCCCTACCAGCAGTGTAAAGCATTTTCACTGACAGACCATAGAGTCCCTCTTATTGAATTCTGCTCAATAGCGAAAGAAACAGTCATCAATTTGGTGACTTAAACATTTAATTTTCTAGCGACATCAGAGTAAACACCCAGTGGAATGAGAATTATGCACACAATTGCAATTTGTATTACAAACAACAATCAACACAGCAAAGTGACATAAAATAGGTTTGCATAAACTGAGATACTTAACATGTTCTTGACTAAGAAAGCCCAAAACTGTAAGTATAATAGTCCCTTGTGAATGTACATATATAGTGAAATTTAATAAAAATCTCATACTTAGTTTAAAAATTAGTCTGGAAAAGAAATTGAGAATCATTTACCTCACTTTCTTTTGTACAAGTTTGTACTTCCTTTTGCTTGTTTTACTTTTATAGCCTCAGTCTAATTGCACTTACTTCTAGCCATAGTCTTTAACCTGCCATCTCCAGGTCTATGCCCTAGTTGGGATTATGTGAAGAAAATCACAGATACAGTCCTGCAGATGGCCTTGCCAATCAATTGCCTCCAACCACCTGGTAAACCTGCTTTTCCTTCTCATTCATTTTACAGGGGGAGGACAAGATCTAAGTTTTTCATTCTTTTCAGGCTTTCAAGGGCCTCATGTTTCTCTTTACTTCAGAGAGACAAGATTTTTCACCTGCAGCACAGAAAAATAGAACAGATTAGGATATAACCTCTTCAAATTCATAACAACAGGAGTGCCTAGGTGGCTCAGTTCTTTAGCCTCTGACTCTCGATTTTGGCTCAGGTCGTGATCTCTGTCATGATATTGAGTCCCTCATAGGGCTACATGTTGAGTGGGGAATCAGCTTGAGATTCTTCTCTCCCCCTCTGCCCCTGTCTCCCACTTGCACATTCTATCTCTCCCTCAAAAAAAAAAAAAAAAAAATATATATATATATATATAAAATAGATAAATAAATAAATCTTCAAATTCGTAACATCAATTCAGATATTCCTGTGTAGGAACACATATTCTTTTTCTCTCTCCCCCTATATTTATATATCCAAGGCCATCTTCTCTACTAGTACCCTGAATAAGACCATACTTATTTATTCATCACTTATTATCTTATGAATCACATAACACCTATTTACTGGATATCTGCAACAGCTCATGTGTTCTCCATGTATCTCTCATAAAGAACATATTAAAAAAATAGCCTTCAAACTATATATGGGGACCCTCTGTGCTATCTTTGTAACTATTCTTTAGAAGCCTAAATTATTTCAGAATAAAAACTTGAAGACCCTAGAATTATTCCTCCTTTTACCAACATTAGCCTAAGGTTCCATTGTTTTTCATAAACAAACTTGTGAAAAAAGTTTGTTTCTCAACTCCTTTCATTTCCAAACCATATGGTTGTTATGGTTAATGCCCTAAAGGACCACACCAGTGATTTCCACCCAATAAATTTAATCAGCAACTTTAGACCCCACTTTTTTATTTAGCAGCAATTTCACACAGTCCGGAACATCTTTTTTTTGAAATAGGACTATTGTCACGTTTTTTGGTCATACTCTAAGTAGAGAGTTCCTTTTCTTTGTGGATTCCTTCATGTATAAATTCTAACCATCATCTAGAACTCTCAATTAGGCCCTCCTCTTTTATCTGGCTTTTACTGAGATGTACATGAAATACTTCCCAGTCAAAACCTCTAGTTCAGGCAACTCTATTGTTATTTATAATGAACCCCATATTTAATAGTTCCCATTGGGTATTTAAAAATACATCTCAAAGTTAATACAATCAACTGTCATTTTACCAAATTTTCTTTCATCCAGACTCTTTAGTTTCAGTGAATGGGCAGCCATCCAGCTGTATTTAAACTATACATCTTTGAATCATCCCTAAATCACTCTGGCACATTCTCTTATCAATTTATTACTACATCTTTCTAAAAACTCCTTAGTCTTAATTTTTTGTATTACTTCTTCATCTACACTTAGCTACATTAACTTAATACTTGCTCCACATTTGTTTTTGCTTCTGGAATCTGTTTCACACGCCATAACAAAAGTGATCTTTAGCAATACAAATCTAACCATGTGATTCTAATGTTTATAATCTTCTCTTATGGCATAAAATCTACAATCTATGGCATGGAAAAATACATATAACCCCTATTACAGGTTCCCATCCTTCTTTAACCCTAGATTCTATTGGCCCAATATTCCTGCCCTCCCCTTATTTCCTCAGGATAAGTATGCCTCCTTTTCTAAGAGATTTTCACAAATGGTTTTCCCTTTGCTTGGAGGATTCTGTCAACTTGTCCATGATTTATTTACATCTCAGTCTGAATGTCCTCTGATAGTCTTTACATTACCTGCTCTTTGCTTTTATTGATCCAAATTTCCGGACAACCTAAGGGGTCTTCCTCAGAGTCCCTTGCATAGTGACAGATTTCTTAGCAGGACATAATAGACATGTACATACATACCATTCATTACATTTCCTACTGGTAATGGTGGGAAGTATATTTTATTTAATTTTAACAATTTTGCTTGTCACCTACATATCTCTGCAACATTGCGGAGTGGAAGTTTTCCTTTTACCTCCACTCAATAACCATGAACTTGTATTGCAATTTGGGGTACACTAAATATTTATTGGCTTGGGCTGCCATAACAAAAGATCATAGTGTAGGTGGCTTAAACAACAAAAATTTATTTTCTCACTGTTCTGGAGACTGAAAAGATCAAGATCAATGTCTGGCAGAATTCATTTTTTGGTGAGAACCCTCTTGGTTTGCAGCTCTCAATTTTCTTGCTATGTCATCACATGGCAGGGAGAGAAAGAGATGAGAGAGAGAGACAGACAGACAGGAGAGATGGGGAGAGATCGAGTGAGAAGGGAGGAGAGGAGAGAGAGAGCAAGATCTCTGTGTCTCTCCTTTATTGGACACTAATCCTATCATATCAGGACCTCATCTTATAACATTATTTAAACTTAATTATCTCTTTATAGGCCTCAATGTGTCTTCTTAGGAATAATGTCTATTCAGGTCCTCTGCTCAGAGAAGGAGGATATTTATAAGGAAGCCTAAAAGAGGCAACAAGGGGTGGTTTGGAGGTCTTTAACATCTGCCCCATCTCTATCATTTTTCTATACAATTTTTTTGATATGGACAGTGCATATTTTCTGATTCTTATATGTGCACTCTACAACCACAATATCAAGACGAGTTCTAGAGCCCATATCCAAAATCAGTTTTAGTGACAAAGTTCAACACGTGTGTTCAATTTGGAAAAGGCTGTGAGCATAGGGTTGCAAAATTGTCTGAAGTTCAAATATATTTTACATGTTTTATTATATTTTAATGCAAAAACTGTATCCTTTGCATTTTTCCCTCTGGGAGCAGATAAAAGCATTTTTTTAACATTTAATTTTAACAATTTTTGTAGGAAATTTATATTGAAGTTAACCTATTTTTATTAACTCAAATGTCTTATTTTCTTATGTGTATTTAAATATTGTTGGTGATTTTAGTATTTTGTGACACTTTTTTGTGACTCAGGCTCATTTGTAAATATTGAATGAAATTATACAGTAGAAGACTTGATACCTTTATTGTAATATTATATATATTTCTGAAGATGAGCATGATATAACAAGGTTACATTTTAAAAATATATTGTTATTGTTTTGTTTTCCTCACTTTCTGGTCTGTCATTGGTACCTTGTCAGAAAATTTTTCACTTGTCTAAATAGCACCCAAAAAGGCACAAACATTCTATGAAAACTTTGATTTATAGGCAACACATGCTTTCTCTAAAAGTCAAGTCTTGTAGTTTCTGAAGACCAGACAAATAATGAGGCTGGGAGATGGGTATAGAGCAGTAGAGAATTGTTCTAGTAGAAAGAGCATATCAGAGTAAAAAAATTCAGAAGATGAATTGCCCTCAAATCCTCTATCCAGCTTCCTTTGGATAACTTATAGTTTGCCATCCATGACAGCTGAAATACTGTTTAAAAAGGAGATAAGGAATTTGGATTTGTTCAATGAGGAAGGGAAGGAGGAGGTGTTTAAAGTTCACTTTCTGACTCATTTTGAGCCATTGGGAATTTACCTAGGATTAGGTCTAGGCTTTTAATTATTTTTTAATTGAAACTTAAAAAAAAAGTATATTTCCCTTTTCCATAGAGAAGTTAAAGAAAACAAGAGCCCTTGACTAAGAAATTAATGAAGATGTTATCAGCATACTAAGAATGAGAGTGATGTCACATCCTTTTTTTTTTTGAGATCTCTTTATGTATATAATTTAATAGAAATGTATTTTTTCCAGTATTTCATTAGGGAAAATGCATGGGAGCATACATTTTTACTAATTCCATACCATCCAAAATACATACCTTTTTTTGGTCTTCCCCATATTTCATTTTCTCACAGATGTGCGTTACCACCCACGCTTTGTTTCTTCTCTATCCTTCACACTCCATAGCGACTTTCCCTAAAGTCCTTGTAGTCTCCTAAATTGATCTTAAAGAATTTCACACTTTTTACCTCTTCATTATTAAGAGTGCATTAGGATTTAGCTGTGTGCCTTTTCAGCATTTCTTGGAGCCTAGGTATTCTGCTCAAATGGCTAATCAAATATTTCTCTCTGGTGAATAACAGAAAAGCCACATTAAATTTTCTCTTTATATAAATATAAATTATTTCTTATAAATAACATTATTTCAAACCACAGAATAATTTGCAAGTTGAGAAAAAGAACTAAACATTTTTATAATAATATGGCTTGATCTCTGAATTATAAGGTATAGGAAATATATATAATGATAAATTATGTACATACATATAATTCGAGGTGTGAAAGATAAGAATTAGTGGTTTTAACAAGAAACCCTCTGAAAATATCATCATAATAAATGGTGAAGACTTGAACAAAGGACATTTCCTGGAGAGGGAGTTTAGGTTTTCTAAGAGAATGGATGGATCTACAGATGAGAAGTTAAAAGATAAAAGCTGACCCCATATAATGATTGAACTCTAGACTGAGAAATTAAGGGCAGTAAGTGGAATGTTAAGAACTTGGGACACATTTAATTTTGAAGAGTTTTGCTTTTGAGAAAATTTGTAATTAATACAGTTTTCACATTTTCCAATCCTGCAGTATAATGCTTTATTGAACTCTATCTTGTCTCTTAATGTCTGCAGTTACATTTATCATTGATGTAGAAAGGATATATAAAAATGTCAGGGA
Organism: Lontra canadensis; assembly: GCF_010015895.1. Classification (NCBI taxonomy): domain Eukaryota; kingdom Metazoa; phylum Chordata; class Mammalia; order Carnivora; family Mustelidae; genus Lontra; species Lontra canadensis. The sequence continues at coordinate 22,920,607 of NW_022631016.1, read as the reverse complement.
ACTAAAAGAGGTAACCTAGCCTCCTTCCAACTGGGAAAGTTGGTGCTAGTGGAGAATGAACTGCATTCTTTCCAGGGAATTTTTTCCCAGGATTCTAAATAGTGGACCATGATAAAACAGAAAATAGGGGGGAAATCTAGGATGCTGAAGAGCAGGTTGTAAAACGACAATAAAGGAAAGAGGAAGTATTAACACAATAATAATAACAACAAAAACACTTAAAACTTCTACTCATATCCGTTTTTTATTGTTATCCTTGTTGATTTTTCTCGTCTTAAGTGGTAAAAGTTGCTGAAATTGTGCGTTTTTGTTGCTGTTGTTGTTTGTAATTCCCATTCATAAGTTTCTAGTTACCTAAGATCCTCAGATCTGAGGGTATAGTTTAGTTTCTTATTTATTTATTTATTTTTAAATTTTCTTGTTTAGAAAATAACACCATCAGTAAGAGACTCCAGGTGTGATATTTTAAATCTTCTCTAATTAGTGTTTTTTTAATTTTTAATTTTTTTTAAATTTCTTTTCAGTGTACCAGAATTCATTATGTACCACACCTAGTGTTCCATGCAATATGTGCCCTCCATAATACCCATCACCAAGCTCACCCAACCTCCCACCCCCTGCCCCTTCAGCACCCTCAGATTGTTTTTCAGAGTCCATAGTCTCTCATGGTTCGTCTCCCCTTCCAATTTCCTCCAACTCCCTTCTCCTCTCCATCTCCCCATGTCCTCCGTTTATTTCTTATGCTCCACAAATAGGTGAAACCATATGATTATTGACTCTCTCTGCTTGACTTAATTTCACTCAGCATAATCTCTTCCAGTCCCGTTCATGTTGCTACAAAAGTTGGGTATTTGTCCTTTCTGATGGAGGCATAATACTCCATAGTGTATATGGACCATATCTTCTTTATCCATTTGTCTGTTGAAGGGCATCTTGGTTCTTTCCACAGTTTGGCGACCATGGCTATTGCTGCTATGAATGTTGAGGTACAGATGGCCCTTCTCAGGTATTATGATATTTAATGACTATAGCAATATTCCTTCCTAAATGTTGTAGAGAAAGATGGTTGTGTGGTAACTTTATATGATTTTACTTCCACAAATGTGAATCCTAAACTGTCACACATCTTCATATAAATTTATAGCTTAGACATTAATGGGCAATCTTATATTTAGAAATACTTGGAAAGCTTATGGGTAATAATAAGAGGACACTCTCTAAGACATTTCCTACATCCTTATGTATATGAAACTTGTTTATAATACTATTTTAAAGTTTTTGTCTGCCAATTCTGTCATGTTGTTTCTAGTCTAGTCTGTTTTTATTTACTGATTTTTACCTTAGTTACATACTACATTTTCCTGCTTTTCCTATGTTTAGAAACATTTGATTGACTTTCAGACAATTAATATGACTGATTATGGGATTTTGTTGTATCATGCCAAAGAGTGGTGGACTTAGTTTCTGATAGACTATTAACTTATTTACAAACCAGGTTGATTGTGTGAATGCTTGTTTCTAGGCACTTTTGTTCCAAGTCTAGAGTACTCTTTACATTTGAGACTAAAATCCCACTTCTAAGGTGTGCTACCTATAATTTCACTATTGAATGCCCTACTTATTTCAAGTGTGTCTTTGCTCTAGATACTGGGAACTCAATTTTTTATTTTGTGTGATATCTGGATTTAACTTTTCTTCTTCTGTAAATTGTCCTTCCTGGCATCAGTGAACCCACCTTATACATTTTCAGATAGATACTCAACTGAAAATTTGAGACTTCTCTTGAGATTTTGGAAACTCATACCTTCCTCCAATTGGTTACACTTTACAAATTTTAGCAAGTTTTCCTCCTCAAATTATGATCTCTTTTTTGCTCAAAATTAACAATATTGTAAAGATCTATGTTTCTTATTTAATAATTTATTTAAATGCATTTGGGTTAGTCAAACCACAACCTGGCTAAATATTATATATTGAATATGTAGTTGTCTTTATGATATTCTTGTGGTATAAAACTATAATTTTTATTTTTATATTTTGCTATCAATTTATAGTTATATTGCATGATGATCAAAGACATTGAGTGCTTTTAAGAGACTTTTATTTGTCTTAATGATAAGTTACTCCATGTTTAGAGCATTTTTCAATTTTAACCTACAATTTGTGCTATGCATGGTTATGTCCTACTGCTAAGAGACACATATATAACAAAAAGGAGTATGATAATGATGATGAGAACTATAATAATGATACAAATATTAATAATAACATTTAAAAAATATTAAACAACTGTTTCTTAAATCTGTTATGGACTTTAGAAAAACCTTCACATTTCAGGTTTTTCATAAATTTCATAAATTAAAATTTTAGAAAGGAAAATTTTCTCTCATTGGATTTTCCCCCCAATTTGATATTTACATAAATTTTGCAACTAAATAATTTAAATGAATTTCTAATGCCCTCTATCTTTACCTCTCATTGTTGGAATTTTTTTTTTTTTATTATGTTTTGTTAGTCACAATACAGTATGTCATTAGTTCTTGATGTAGTGTTCCAAGATTCACTGTTAACATATAACACCCAGTACTCCATGAAATACATGCCCTCCTTAGTACCCATCACCAGGCCAACCCATCCCCCTCCCCCTCTAAAACCCTGTTTGTTTCTCAGAGTCCATAATCTCTCAGTTCATCTCCCCCTCAGCTTTTCCCTCTTTCACTTTTCCTTCCTTCTCCTAATGTCCTCCATGCTATTCTTTATGTTCCACAAGGAAATGAAACCATATGATAATTTACATTCTCTGCTTGACTTATTTCACTCAGCACAGCCTCCTCCAGTCCCAACCATGTTGATGCAAAAATTGGTTATTAATCCTTTCTGATGGCTGAGTAATATTCCATTGTATATATGGACCAGGTCTTCTTTATCCATTTGTCTGTTGAACGGCATCTTGGCTCTTTCGATGGTTTGGCTATTATGGATGTTGTTGCTATGAACATTGGGGTGCATATGGTCCTTCTTTTTACTACATCTGTATCTTTGGGGTAAATACACAGTAGTGCAATTATCAGGTCATAGGGGAGCTCTATTTTTAATTTTTTGAGGAACCTCCACAGTGCTTTCCAAAGTGGCTACACCAACTTGCATTCCCATCAACTGTGTAAGAGGGTTCCCCTTTTCTCCACATCCTCTCCAACACTTGTTTATTGTCTTGTTGATTTTGGCCTTGTAACTGGTGCAAGATGGTATCTCAATGTGGTTTTGATTTGAATTTCCCTGATGGCTAATGATGATGAACATTTTCATGTGTCTCTTAGCCATTTGTATGTCTTCTTTGGAGAAGTGTCTATTCATGTCTTCTGCCTATTTTTTTGACTTGGTTATTTATTTTTTGGGTGTTGAGTTTGAGAAGTTCTTTATAGATCTTGGACATCAGCCCTTTGTCTGTAGTGTCATTTGTGAGTATCTTCTCCCATTCCATGGGGATCCTCTTTGTTTTGTTGACTGCTTCTTCTTCCTTTTTTTAAAATAATATCTTCCTTGCATCTGGAATTTATATTGATGATTTTCTTGGATGAGAGGTGTGTTTCTCTGGGAATTTTAAAAAAAAGATTTTGTTTATTTATTTGACAGAGAAAGAGACCGAGACAGAGGCAACAGAAGCAGGGGGAGTGGGAGAGGAAGAAGCAAGCTTCCCTCTGAGCAGGGAGCCCAATGTGGGGCTCAATCCCTGGACTCTGGGATCATAACCTGAGCCAAATTCAGATGCTTAATGACTGAGCCACCAGGCTTTCCTCTGGGATTTTTTTAAAAGAAAATTTATATTTATCATACTTTCAAAAATATTCTTTTTAAAAAAGATTTTCTTTATTTGAGAGAGTGAGCAAGCGAGAGAGAAAACACATAAGCAGGGGTAGAGGGAAAAGAAGAAGCCCCTGCTGAGCAGGAATCCCAATGTGGGGCTCAATCCCAGGACCCTGGGATCATGGATCATGACCTGAGCCTAAGGGAGATGCTTAACCAACTGAGCCACCCAAGCACCCCTAAAAATATTTAGTTGCCTCTACCCATGAGGGCCTGATGATAATCTGCATGTAGTTTTCTTTTCCATCTCATTATTTTCCCTCTATTCACAGTTGATACCCATTTTCATGGAGAAGTTTTCCTATGGAAATTCTAAATGGTGTTCTGATCTCTCTCCTCATTAATCACTTTAGGCTGTCATTAATCACTAAACAGCCTAAACAGCCTAAAGTGATTAACTATTAACTAAAAATAGTAAAATCACTATTTTTGAAGGTGTTTAAAATAGAATATACCTGGGTTTTAAAAACTTTTTATCAAATTCTTCTCTGTGACACAGGAAACACTTGAAATCATCTGACTTAATGTATTCTTTAATGACTGATTTTGGCCTCTGTTATTCCAGATGTAATTCTGATCATATTGAGGTGGGCTTTCAGATATTACTTCACTATCTGCAAATATCACAGTTGTTAACTGGCAAACTTAAAAAGAAGCAGTAGGTTTTTAATAATGTTATATTTATTTGACTTACATAAAGAAACCGAACAGAAAATACAGCATGCTCAGCAACTTCATCTCAACAGTTGGCTCTGTGTATTCCTCATATATATTCCTATTAAAATTTGTGCACATGTGTTTTCCTCATCAGAATGGGGCACATGAAGCTGAGAGTCAAGGTGTATGCACATCACACTGACATCTAGAATCATTCTCAGTTTCCCACAGTTTTTTTTTTGTTGTTGTTTTAATAAGATTCTAGTAACATGTATGCATTGTAGAGCCCACATGCTCACTCTCAGGAACCCATGACCAGATGCAGTTCCACAGATCAGAATTTTCACAACAAACAAGAAAGTTACAATATTCCATATCCATCTTCATTTTTTAAATGTTCAAACAAACATTATTGTGACAAGCAGACCCAGATATTATTGTCCCAGGTAATTCTAGGTCAAGCCAAACTTGATGACATTATTTTACTCTCAGATGTTATTTTTTTCAGATTCCAATTTTTCTTTGTCACTCTGCTATGGTGACATAATAATTTTGTGTAGTGTCATCTCCATGTAACTTTTGGTATGGAGTCCATCTTTATGTTTCTTACTGTAATTCATGGCTGTAGTATCCTCTTAAAACCTGCTGAAAGTACCCATTTTGTTAATTGTACTTTTCCTTGTAAACTTTTTGTAAGGGCTTGTTCTCATTCACCCAAGTGATCACCCATTTTAACTGCTGTATTTTTAAGTTGTATGCTTATCTAGTTATCTAGTCATCTTTACAAACATAAATTTTATTTTATTTTGCTTTTTACAAATTTTTATAAAATATTTCTTGACTCCATTAGATAATCAGTAAAGAATACCAGAGATATTAACTTATGGTTAATATCTTATTAACCTTAATTAATTAACTATGGTTAATTAACTATGGTTTTGTTTCACTAGTTCATATATTTATGTCCCTGGGAGAAATATGTGCAGAAATAATCTTAAGGCAAGAAAGGTAAATTCCTTCATAAAATTTATGTAACTTAAAAAAAAATAGCACCTATCTGAACTGCTAAAAAAATTAAAAAAAAAAAAAGCTACTAAATTAACATGAGCAGGACTTTTTTTTTTTTTTAATTGATGGTATTAGTATTAACAAGTATTACTAGGGGATGGACAGGTTTTCTGCTATTTGCCTATTTCAGCAATCCATACCAAGTGTAAGTGCTGAAGAAAAAAAAAATATGATGTTATATTCACCATCAGCTCTCTTAAGAGTGCTATTAAAATACAAATGAGTCTATTCCATAGCCTGATTATCTCCAAACTTTTCCAGTGCATATTTTCATATATTAATATTGCTGTAATTTGAATGATTCTAATTCTCATTATACAACACCAGTATTGTCATTATCAAAATTAACTATTACTTTGTATATCTTTATTTGTACAATTAATCACTTATGAGATTCTGATGTTTAATACATAACCAAATTACTAATTTAATAGTCAAATAACTTAATAAAATGATCTGACTTAAATTAAGTCAAATTATTAACTATAAGTAAAAATAAAATAACATTAAATAATTTGATAATCAAAATAATTATATCATAATAATGGAATAATTAAAATAGTAATCCATCATTCATGAATTATTTCATCATTAATTTCCATCCATAGAAGAAGAAATTAAACAACAGGGATATTGTTTCTATATTTTTAAGTCTCTACACTCATACTTGTTTATCTGAAATTGTATTTAGGCTTTGTGAATTTATGGTCAACACCCTCTACCTGATACTTTCCAGTATCAGTAGAAATGTGCCCCACTTAGAAAATCTGCTATTGTATTAATAGAAAGGTGGGTAGGGATTTATCAGATAACTTTAAAAAAATATACAACACTTGGAAGACCTACATATGTATTTCTTTATTTGTTATTAAAGTATTTAGTTTTATAGGAAATTATTTATTTATTTATTTATATTTACTTATGATTTTATTTATTTATTTGACAGCACAAACAGGGAGAGCAGCAGGAAGAGGGAGAGGGAGAAGTAGGATCCCTGTTGAGCAGGGAGCAGATGCAGGGCTTGATCCCAGAACCCTGGGATCATGACCTGAGCTGAAGGCAGACGCTTAACTGACTGAGCCACCCAGAAGTCCCTTTAGGAGATAATATTTAAAACTAAAAAAATATTTTTCTATGTTTTCCATTAAATGGAAATGCCACTTTTTAAACCTTTAAAAATTATGATTTAAAAAATGTCAAAGCTTATTGAACTTTTAAAACAGTGAATCAACTTTAATATCCTTATACTGACTTTAAAATGTACAACTTTTCTATGCATAAATTCTGTCTTTTGTAAAATATATAATATATATACATAATATATATATTATATATAACATATATAATATAAAATATAATAATATAATAATATAATAGAAGAGCCCCATATTATGAAGAATGATTATTTTAATTAAATTAACTAATTAAACTTCATGTATTTTTAAATGCTGAAGGATATTGTAATTTTTATTAATTTCATATTCTTAACAATGTATTAAATGTGTTTTGTATTTTAAGTACATTTTTTGATACAATGATGAGTAAAAACTCTAGAAGCTCTTGTATCAGTGAAAAATCAGACAAAAATAGATAAATAACAGAACAGTGTGGTACTCGCCACATGGAATAATTATGAAAGGTATAGCTATAGTATTAAGAAAAAAGGGGCTTACAAAAAAGAGACTAATTATTAGTGTTAGATAAAAATCAGAAAACCCTTTGAGGTAGAAATAAGATCTAAAGGAAATTTAGAATAAAGTAGAGTTTAACACGAGATTAAAGATGTACAATTAATTATCTAGGAGGAAGTATATTTTTATAAAAGAGGGAAGTGTTTTTGTCCATAAATTAGACACATAACATAGGAATATGAGAATTAATAGCACAGGAGGGCTAATAATTCTGTAAATCAAAATTGTCAATAGTGACAGCAAACACTTTGACACATTTTATAGTCAAAAATATCGTTTTCTACCAGTGTTTCAGACAAAAGGAAAGAAAAAACTTTTAAATACATTTAAAGAGATATTATTCTGGTATAAATGCAAAAGATTCATAATAAAGGCAACTTAGAACCCAGTGTCTTCTTCTCAACAGTATTTATTCTTTAAGGAATGCATGAAAATAACAGTGAATTAGAGAAAGAAACAAAGTTAAATAAACACAAAACCTTATAAAAGTCTGTTGTCTTCACATCTGATTATGGACACATTGTAAAAAACATTGGCAAAGACAATAGTGATTTAAAAAAAATAGAAAGTAATACTTTCTGAATGAACTTAATTCTCAGAAATTATCAAAGATACGAAATAAAAAGGAGATATTTTTATCTGATGAGAATGAGAAAAGTTAGAAACAAGTACAAAACTTAGGGTTGGTTCAAATTCCTCCTAGTATTTTAGCTGAGAATTTAAATTTGTATAGTATTTCTAGAACACATAACTTTTCTCTATTCTAGCTTCAGAAATTGACATTGAATACATTGTCTCACATATATATATATTTGTATGCTAAACACTAAACAATGTTTTACTTAATCTTTTTATTTATTTATTTATTTTTAATTTTAAATTTTTTTTAGTATTCATTGTTTATGCAGCACACCCAGTGCTCCATGCAATATGTGCACTCCTTAATACCCGCCACCAGGCTCACTGAACCCTCCACACTCCTCCCCTCCAAAACCTTCAGTTTGTTTCTCAGTGTCCACAGTGTCTCATGATTTGTCTCCCCTTCTGATTTACCCCAACTCACTTCTCTCCTTTTCCTAATGTCCTCTGTGTTATTCCTTATGCTCCATAAGTAAGTGAAATCATGTGATAATTGACTCTCTCTGCTTGATTTATTTCACTCAGCATAATCCCATCTAGTCCTATCCACATTGATAGAAAAGTTGGGTATTCCTCCTTTCTGATGGAGGCATAATACTCCGTTGTATATATGGACCATATCTTCTTTATCCATTCATCCATTGAAGGGCATCTTGGCTCTTTCCACAGTTTGGGAACTGTGGTCATTGTTGCTATGCATATTGGGGTACAGATGACCCTTCTTTTCACTACATCAATATCATTGGGATAAATACCCAGTAGTACAATTGCAGGGTCATAGGGAATCTCTATTTTTAATTTCTTAAGGCATCTTCACACTGTTTTCCAAAGTGGTTACACCAACTTACATTCTCACCAGCAGTGTAAGTGGGTTTCCCTTTCTCCACATCCTCTCCAACACATGTTTTTACTGTCTTACTGATTTTGGCCATTGTAACTGGTGCAAGGTGATATCTCAATGTGGTTTTGATTTGAATCTCCCTGAGGTTAATGATGATGAACATTTTTTTCATGTGTCTCTTAGCCATTTGTATGTCTTTTTTGGAGAAGTGTCTGTTCATGTCTTCTGCCCATTTTTTGATGTGATTATCTGTTTTGTGGGTGTTGAGTTTGAGGTGTTATTTATAGATCTTGGATATCAGTCCTTAGTAATGTCATTTGCAAATATCTTCTCCCATTTTGTGGTTGGCCTCTTTGTTTTGTTGGCTGTTTCCTTTGCTGTGCAGAAGCTTTTGATCTTGATGAAGTTCCAAAAGTTCATTTTCACTTTTGTTTCCTTTGCCTTTGGAGACATGTCTTCAAAGAATTTGCTGTGGCTGATGTCAAAGAGGTTACTGCCTATGATCTTCCCTAGGATTTTTCTATAGATTCCTGCCTCATGTTGAGGTCTTTCATCCATTTTGAGTTTATCCTTGTGTATGGTGTAAGAGAATGGTCAAGTTTCATTCTTCTACACATAGCTGTCCAATTTTCCCAGCACCATTTTTTTGAAGAGACTGTCTTTTTCCCATTGTATATATTTTTCCTGCTTTGTTTGAAGAGTATTTGACCATAGAGTTGAGGGTCCATATCTGGGTTCTCTACTCTGTTCCACTGGTCCATGTGTCTGTTTTTGTGCTAGCACCATGCTGTCTTGGTGATCACAGCTTTGTAGTAAAGCTCGGTATCAGGCAACGTAATGCCCCAGTTTTGTTTTTCTTTTACATTTCCTTAGCAATTCAGGGTCTCTTCTGGTTCCATGCAAATTTTAGGATTGTTTGTTCCAGCTCTTTGAAAAATGCTGGTGGAATTTTGATCAGGATGGCATTGAAAGTATAGATGGCTCTAGGCAGTATAGACATTTTAACAATGTTTATTCTTCTGATTCATGAGCATGGGATGGTCTTCATATTTTTGTCTTCTTCAGTTTCTTTCATGAGTGTTCTATAGTTCATTGAGTACAGATCCTTTACCTCTTTGGTTAGGTTTATTCCTAGGTATCGTATAGTTCTTGGTGCTATAGTAAATGGAATCAATTCTCTCATTTCCCTTTCTGTATTTTCATTGTTAGTTTATAAGAAAGCAACTGATTTCTGTACATTGATTTTGTATCCTGCCACATTATTGCATTGCATGAGTTCTAGTAGTTTAGGGGTGGAGTCTTCTGGGTTTTCCATATAAAGTATGTCATCACCAAAGAGAGAGAGTTTGACTTCTTCTTGAATACCTTTTGAATACCTTTTATTTCTTTGTGTTGTCTGGTTGCTGTTGCTAGGACTTCTAGTACTATGTTGAAGAATGGTGGTGAGAGCAGACATGTTTCTACTGTTTCTGATCTCAAAGGGAAGGCTGTCCACTTTTCCTCATTAAGAATGATATTGGCTGTGGGTTTTTCATAGATAGATTCTATGAAGTTGAGGCTTGTTCCCTCTATTATACTCTGAAGTGTTTTAATCAGGAATGGATGTTGTATCTTGTCAAACGCTTCTTCTCCATCAATTGAGAGGATCATGTGGTTCTTCTTTCTTCTCTTATTGATTTGTTCTGTCACATTGATTAATTTGCGAATGTTGAACCACCCTTGCATCCCAGGGATAAATCCCTCCTGATCAAGGTGGATAATTTTTTTTAATGTGCTGTTGGATCCTATTAGCTAGGATTTTATTGAGAATCTTGGCATCCATATTCACCAGGAATATTGGTCTGAAATTCTCCTTTTTGATGGGGTCTTTGCCTGGATTGGGGATCAGGGTAGTGCTGCCTTCACAGAAAGAGTCTGGAAATTTTCCTTCTATTTCTTTTTTTTGAGACAGCTTTAGCAGAATAGGTATTATTTCTTCTTGGAATGTTTCGTAGAATTCTCCAGGGAATCCATCAGGTCCTGGTCTCTTGTTTTTTGGGAGGTTTTTGATCACTTCTTCAATCTCATTACTAGATATTGGTCTATTCATGTTGTCAGTCTCTTCCTGAATCAGTTTTGGAAGTTTATAGGTTTCCAGGAGTGCATCCACTTCTTCTACATTGCTTAACTCATTGGCATATAACTGTTGATAATAATTTCTGTGGTTGTTTCTATTTTTTGGTATTAGTTGTGATCTCTCCCCTTTCATTCATAATTTTATTAATTTGAGTGCTTTCTCTTTTTTTTTTTTGGATTAGTTTGGCCAGTGGTTTATTGATTTTATTGATTCTTTCAAAAAACCAGCTTCTAGTTTCATTGATGTGTTCCACTATATCTCTGTTTTCTATGTCATTGATATCTGCTCTAATCTTGATTATTTCCCTTGTGTGTGTAGGTTTGGCTTAATTTGTTGTTGATTTTCCAGTTCTTTAAGGTGTAAAGAGAACTGGTGTATTCTGGATTTTTCAGGTTTTTTGAGGGAGGCTTGAATAGCTATGTATTTCCCCCTTAGGACTGCCTTTGCCATATCCCATAGGTTTTGGACTGATGTGTCTTTATTCTCATTGTTTTCCATGAATCGTTTAAGTTGTTCTTTGATTTCCTGTTTGATCCGAACATTCTTGAGCAGGATGGTCCTTAGCTTCCAAGTGTTTGAATTCCTTCCAAACTTTTTCTTGTGGTTGAGTTCCAGTTTCAAAGCATTGTGATCTAAGAATATGCAGGAAATAATCTCAGTCTTTTGTTATCAGTTGAGCCCTGATTTGTGACCCAGTATGTGGTCTATTCTGGAGAAAGTTCCATGTGTGCTCGAAAAGAATGAGTATTCTGTGTTTTAGGATAGAATGTTCTGTATATATGTATGAAGTCCATCTGGTCCAATGTGCCATTCAAAGCTCTTGTTTCTTTTTTTGATTTTCTTCTTAGATTATCTATTACTGAGAGTGATTGTTAAGTTCCCCTACAATCAATGTATTCATATCAATAGGACTCTTTATTTTGTTTAACAGTTGGCTTATGTAGTTGGCTGCTTCTTTATTGGTGGCATAAATATTTATAATTGTTAGATCTTCTTGGCGGATAGATCCTTGAAGAATGATGTAGTGTCCTTATGTATTTCTGACTATAGTCTTTAGCTTAAAATCTAATTTATCTGATAGGAGAATTGCTACCCCAGTTTTCTTTTGAGGCCTGTTGGCATGAAAGATGCTTCTTCATCTCTTCACTTTCAGTCTGGATGTATCTTTAAGTTCCAAATGGGTCTCTTGTAGATAGCATATGGATTGGTCCTGTGGTTTTATCCAGTCTGCAACACTGTGCCGTTTTATGGGAGCTTTTAGGCCATTCACATTGATAGTGATCATTGAAAGATATTTCTTGCAGTGCTGGCTTTGTGGTCATGTACTCTTTTAAACCTTGCCAGTCTTGTAAGCTCTTTATCTCTCCATCAATTCTGAATGTCAACCTTGATGGATAAAGTATTCTTGGGTGCATGTTCTTCTTATTTAGTGCCCTGAATATGTCTTGCTAGCTCTTTCTGGCTTGCCATGCTTCTGTGGACAGGTCTGACGTTATTCTGATGGACTTTCCTCTGTACATAAGGAATCTCTTCCCCCTAGCTGCCCTCAGAAGCTCTTGTCTAAAATTATGAATCAGTAGTCTCACAATCAAGTGTCTCAGGGTCTTTCTAGATTCGTTGATCTTGGGGGCTGTTCTTTATGCCTCTAGGAAATGAACACTGGTTCCATTTCCCAGATTGGAAAAAAAATTCATCCAGAATGTGTTCAACTATATCTTCTAGTGTTATTGCTTTATCCACTCCCTCAGGGATCCCAATATTTCTGATGTTGGAGCCTTTCATGGCATCATTTATTTCCCTAATTCTGTTTTTATGGCTTCTAAGCTGTTTCTTCCATGCCTCCTCCTGATCCTTTTTCTCTGTCATTTTGTCCTCTAGATCACTAATTCAATCTTCTGTCTCCATTACCCTAGTTGTTAGAGTATTTAGATTAGATTGGATCTCATTGATAGCATTTTTAACTTCTTCCCAGGTGGCTTTCACTTCTGCCCTTGGAGATTCTATATTGCCACTTATGGCTTTCTCCAACCTAGCCATTGCCTGGATAATTTTTACCTTGAATTCCTTCTTTCAACATACTGTTTATGTCCATATCCAAGAGTTCTGATGGAGAGGTCACAGTCTCTGAATTTTTCCTATGTCATTTTGGTGAGAGGCGGTTGAGGGGATGTATAGTTGAATATATAGCACAGTCCAGCAAGGTGCACGTTGGAAGACTTTGGAGCAATAAAAAGTCACCACCAAATAGAAAGAAAAGTAAAAAAGAGAGAGAGAGAGAGAAAAAAAAAAAGAGAGAGAGTTATTTAGTTAGCAAGTCTAGAATAATCAGCAAAATAGCTATCCTTTGGTAGCATTTTTCATTTCGAAGGTCCTGCATAAATACATGCAACTTATATCCAACCAATCAGAGGTTTAAAAAATTTTCTCTATGAATGTGGGTCTGCCTTAGTTTTAGAAAATCTTGAGTTTTCAAATCTGATTTTATGTAACAAATAAGTCAATGGGTAATTGTTACAGAGGATTCCAGAGTTCTCCTAATGACTTTAACTTAGAAGTCTCTTTCTTTTAGAAACATGAAATACTTAAAACAGCATTTGTTCTTCAATACCTTTCGTTAGGTATTGATAGTGAGAAGACCCAGCCAGAATGAGCTCCAAAAGTAAGATTTATAAGGTATACAAACAGAAACGGACAAAAAGACCAACAAGAGTAAATGACAAGGAAAAAAAAAAAAAAAAAGCCCCAGCCAAAACGGACCCAAAGGATAAGATTTATATAATACCAGAACAAAAACAAATACACAGAAACACTGACAGAAGAAAAAGATGGGAGGGTGGTTGTAAATCCTTGGTGTTGGCGAGGAGGTTATTTTGATTCTTCCTGTAAGTATCTTGATATCTTTGTTAACTCAACTTTCCAGAGATAAAAGGAGATTAAAACTGGTTTATATAAAGGGGTAGTATTGATTATGGAAAGAGGGTTACCTTGAACCTTATATCTATGTTTATATTAAAAAAAATGGTTAAAAGTTAAAAGGTTATTATGGAATATGTTGTATTAAACCTCTAGTTGTAATGGTAAGTTAAAAAATTAAAAAGAACAAGAATAGTGAGAATGAATTAAAAATAAAAGTTGTATCTATGAAATATACAGGTTTTAGGGGAATTCTGGGAATACTGGGAGCTTAATATATTGCTTTCACCTGATGTTGGGATTTTACAGTTTTTACTTTCCAATTGGTCACTTCTGGTGGCTCCCTCCTGCTTCTCTTTAAACTCTAATATCAGTCCCAGCATTCCCACTCTGTTTTACCTGTCGACTGGTGTCTTCTGCCCCTGTAGGGATCCAGAGGTTTATAATCCTATAATCTCAGGCTGATTTCATGGGTGTTCAGAGTGTTCTGGTAGATACTTAGCTTTCTTTAGGAGACTGGTCGAAACAGGGTCTCCTACTTCTCCACCATCTTGCCCCTCCTCAACATTAAACAATGTTAATGGTTAATTTTTCATTAACTGTGTTTGTCGATTTGTCAATCTTCTAGAGTCCACAATGGGTATGTATTACATTGATAATAATAAAAAAGGTGCACACATTTTAGAAATATTTTTCTTAAAAATAAGCTCAAAATGCATTAGAACTTAAAATTCTCATGATGCCAGGTACAACAAAATAATTTTCTTTTTCAGAATAATTTTTATTTTTACAAGCCTTGTCACATGTCTACTTTGTTTTGTACCAAGACCTTTACCCTATGGTGCGTGTGTATGTGTGTGTGTGTGTGTGTGTGTGTGTGTGTGTGCTTTAGGGACCCAAGTTCTTCAAAATACCCGTACCTGTGTCTTTTAACATTATACTTATATAAGTAATAATTACCAATTTAAAATCAGGGAATATGACATGAAAAGCATCCTTCAAATGATTGCCAATCACACCAGTCCTATGCAGTATTCTCTGTGCACATATGTTATGAGATACTGTAATGGTTAATTAAATGTGTCAACTTGACTGCCCTGAGGGATGTCCACATAGTTGTTACAGCATTATTTCTGGGTCTGTATGTGAGGGTGTCTTCATAAAAAATTCACATTTGAATTAGTGGACTGAGTACGGAAAATCCTTCTCACCAATGTGGTGGGTATGGGTTATTCTAATCCACTGAAGTCTCAGATAGGATAAAAATGCTGAAACAGGGCAATTATCACTGTATCATAAGCTGGGACATCTATACTTCTGCCCTTGAATACTAGAGCTCCTGGTTCGCAAGCCTCTGGACTCTGACTGAATTACATCACCACTTTTTTTGGGTCTCCATATTGTAGATGGTTTATTGTCATATATCCAGTCTCTCAAATTGCATGAGCCAATTCCCATAATAACTTTTCTCTTATATATCTATATATCCTAGTAGTCTGTTTTTCTAGACACTAGTACAGATACTACCAACAAACATCAAGTTCTCTAAAAAATTGTCTTTATATACATGCATATTTTATCTATTTTATGAAACTGTACAAACATTTCAACAAATGAATTGCATTCATTAGTATTTGGTACAAAAATACATAAAATCTATTATATGTGATGAAAGTTTTAGCTTGGAATCACTGCTGTGAAGAAGGAAATAACTTACATGAAAATGGACAAATATTTTGAATTAGTAAAATATAGTTCTAGATTTTTCACTAAGACTGTGTTGAAAATAATATAAAACATTTAAGCAAACATCACAAAATAAAATATTTGATTTCAGTCTATAATAAATGCTGCATATATTTTCTTTTTTTAAACATTTTATTTATTTGAGAGAGAGTGAGAGAGAGAACACAGGCAGGAGAAGCAGTAGAATCAGAGAGAGAAGTGGGATCCCCACTGAGCAGGGAACCCGATGTGGGGCTCTACCCCATGATCCCAGGATCAAGAACTGAGCTGAAGGTAGACCCTTGACTGAGCCACCGGGGCAACCCGGATATATTTTCTAAATATAGGATATACTAGGGGGCGCCTGGGTCGCTCACTGGGTTAAAGCCTCTGCCTTTGGCTCAGGTCATGATCCCAGGATCCTGGGATCGAGCCCCACATCGGGCTCTCTGCTCAGTGGGGAGCCTGCTTCCTCCTCTCTCTCTGCCTCTCTGCCTACTTGTGATTTCTGTCTGTCAAATAAATAAATAAAATCCTTTAAAAAATAAATATAGGATATACTTTAATGACTCTCGTGCCATGCAACATACTGAGGAAAAAAGAGGTATTGAACAAAAATGTTTTAAGAAGCCTGGAAGTAAGTGTATATTCAAAGTGCTCATTGAAGAAGGTAACTAAAAACTGTAATATATGATAATAAAATGTTTTGAATGCTTTGCTAGTAGACTCTAAACTGAAGAGAATAATAATTGAATTATAATCGAATACCTTTACAAACCAAGACACATTTACTCTGTATGTGTAAATATTAGAATAGAGCATTCAGTTTTTCTTTAATTTTATGGTATAATTATAGTCCTACAAATAGAAAACTAGCTACCAGATATATCTTATAATGATTGTGGAAACATATTTGCAATTATGAAGGATAAATGAATAACTTACATACATTATTGAGAAAAATGAAATATAACTAGAAAGGAAACATGTAAACTACAAATTCATTTCTACCAGATTTTGTTTTTTCTCAACTCTGTTCTTTCCCCATTCATTAGTTTTATTGAAAATTGTTTACAAGATCCAAGACTAATTATACTAATCTCTAGAAATCTTTTTATTTTGTATTTGCTACTGATCTCTCTACCCTTTGGCTGACACTAGTGTTATGAGTAAATGCTGTTGCTATTATCAAAATTTTAAGGGTATAGGAAGTTGATAGTACTTTGGTTATTCAAAATCAATAAATGTTTAAAAAGTTTATATACTTTCATATTTAGTTTTCATAACTTATGTAATAGATGATTGATAAAGTGAAGGACTTAATTTTATTTCTCCCCATTCCTCTCATTTTTTTGAACTTCTATAAGTGACCATATTTTGAGCTTTAGTCCTTT
Source organism: Lontra canadensis (assembly GCF_010015895.1). Lineage (NCBI taxonomy): Eukaryota > Metazoa > Chordata > Mammalia > Carnivora > Mustelidae > Lontra > Lontra canadensis. The sequence continues at coordinate 22,903,699 of NW_022631016.1, read as the reverse complement.
TCTTCTCTTGTTCTATGTCTATCCTCTTACCAACCTATCTATATCTGGCTATCATCTCTTCATCTATTATCTATATCATCCATCTCTGTCTATATGTTTTATGTATGTACATTTTTCTACCTATACTTTCTCTCTCCATTCTATATGTTTTAAAGCATACAAAACCAGTGCAGACTTATATAGTCATATTTAGATGTCTGATCTCATGATGGATATTGAGTTCATCTTCAGATGGTGCTATTGTATTATATTTCATGTTTAATATTTTTGCTAGTGGGATTAAGCAAATTTTTATGTCTTTTGATCATTCTTGTCACTTATGTAAATTTTTAAAATATTTTTAAAAAATTGTATCTCCTGTTTATCTTTTTCATATTAATATGTGACCATAAAGAAATTACTGGATGGCAATTTTTCTGTTTCATATTTGAAGATATCTTCTACCATATATCTACACAGCTAGAGCATCTTTTATCATTTACAACATCATTCTGTTTAACTTGGGAAATCTACTTATCTTTGTATATACTTTTATTGAGTATTAGTTTATCCTTACATTAGGCATAAATTTAATATTCTGTATTCTGATTTTTTTTTATTTTTAGGTTTTTAATTAATCTATTGTGTGTGCATATGTGTGTTTTTTGAGTCCAGTTATATTTTTCACAATAAAAACCAATATAGAAAATGTAATGAATAATACCCGATTTCCCCAGGATGTCTGTTGGTATACATATGAAAAAAAACTGCATATATGTTTAAAACTGTATGGAACTCTTTATTCTTTTTCGATGATAGTATCTATTTTTTACAATTCACTCTTCAAAATTATCATACTTAAATGTCCTGACACCAGATAAGTTATGTCTCTTTCTTAATTTCTTTTAGAATTATTGTGATTATTCAGGCATCCTAGCAATTTATTATAAAATTTAAAATTACTAATTGAATACTTACATCTTTATTTACTTAAACTTATTAAGTTTGTGTTAAATTTATAAATAAATTTGGGGGAAATAGGCATATAAACAATCTGAGTCAACTTATAGAAATTGTGTATCATTCTCTTGTTTTTGGTCTGTGTATAACAATCTTATACCTATCTTATTATACATATTCTTAAGCATCATTTATGTTTCTGCTTTTTTAAATGTGATATTTTATTATTAAATATTCTGGTTGTGATTACTGACACGTAGAAATGTTACAGATTTTTTTTATTATTAGCAAATAATGTGTTATTTGTTTCAGGGGTACAGGCAGGTCTGTGATTCATCAGTCTTACACAATACACAGCACTCACCACAACACATACCCTCCCAATGTCCATCACCCAGCCACCCCATCCTTCCATCTACCTTCCCTCATGCAAACCTCAATTTCTTTGCTGAGATTAAGAGTCTCTTATGGTTTGTCACCCTCTCTGGTTTCATCTTGTTTCACTTTTTTTTCCTGTCTTCCCCTACGATCCTCTGCCTTGTTTGTTAAATCCTACATATCAGTGAGATCATAGGATAATTGTCTTTCTCTGAGACTTATTTCACTTAGCATGATCCCTCTAGTTCCAATGACATCGTGCAAATGACAAGATTTTATTTTTGATGGCTGTGTAATATTCTTGTGTGTTTGTGTGTGTGTGTGTGTGTGTGTGTGCGCGTGCGCATGATGTGCACATGCGTGCACACACCACTTTATTCATTCATCTGTCAAAGGACATCTGGGCTCTTTCCATAGTTTGGTTACTGTGGACATTGCTTCTATAAACATTGGAATCCAGATGCCCCTTTGGATCACTACATTTTTGTCTTCGGGTTAAATACAATTGCTAGGTCATAGGTTAGCTCTATTATGATCCTCTCAATAGATGCAGAAAAAGCATTTGACAAAGTACAGCATCCTTTCTTGATTAAAGCTCTTCACAGTGAAAAGAAAAAGAAAACAAAAAACTTCTTCACAGTGTACAGGTAGAGGGTACATACCTCAATATCATAAAAGCCATCTTCCCCTAAGGTCAGGAACATGGCAGCATTGTCCACTATCACCACTGCTGTTAAACATAGTACTAGAAGTCCTAACCTCAGCAATCAGACAAAAAAAAGAAAAAAAAAAAAAAAAAAAAAGGAAAGCCATCTAAATTGGCAAAGAAGCCAAACTCTCACTCTTTGCAGATAATATGATATTTTATGTGAGAAACCCAAAAGACTACATCCCAAACTGATAGAACTCATACAGGAATTCAGTAGAGTGGCAGGATATGAAATCAATGCACATAAATTAGTTGCATTTCTATACACCAAAAGTGAGACAGAAGAAAGAGAAATTAAGGAGCAAATCCCATTTACAATTGCACCCCAAACCATAAGATACCGCGGAATAAATCTAACAAAAGAGACAAAGGATCTGTACTCAGAAAACTATAGAAATACTCATGAAAGAAATTAAAGAAGACACAAAGAAATAGAAAAATGTTCCATGCTCATGGACTGGAAGAAGAAATATTATTAAAATGTCCATGATACCTAGAGAAATCTACACATTCAGTACAGTACTTATCAAAATACCATTAACTTTTTTCTACAGAAATGAAACAAATAATCCTAACATTTGTATGGAACCAGATAAGACCCTGAATAGCCAAAGTAATGTTGAAAAAGAAAACCCAATGTGGTGGCATCACAATTCCGGACTTCAAGCTCTATTATAAAGCTGTAATCTTCAAGACAGTATGGTACTGGCAGAAAAACAGACACATAGATCAATGGAACAGAATAGAGAACCAAAAAAATGGAACCTCAACTCTATGGCCAACTAGTCTTCAACAAAGCAGGAAAAATATCCAACGGAAAAAAGACATCTCTTTAAAAAAGTGTGTTGGGAAAACTGGAGAGCCACATGCAGAAGAATGAAACTGGACCATTTCCTTACACCACACACAAAAATAGACTCAAAATGGATGAAAGACCTCAATGTGAGACAGGAATCCTTTAAAATCTTTGAGGAGAACACAGGCAAAAACCTCTTTGACCTCAGATGCAGCAACTTCTTCCTAAACACATTGGCAAAGGCAAGGGAAACAAAGGCAAAAGTGCTCACCATGATAAATGTCGTCACCATCTGTCACCATACAAAGTTATTACAATACTATTGACTATGTTCTCTGTGCTGCCATAAATGAAATGTACAGCACTGACATTTTTCATTCTTTCCTTTCTACTCCTTAGGTCTCTCAGTTACTTTCTCATCCTCTTCCTCATTCTCCTCTTCCTTCCTTCTTACTTTAAAAATCTTAATCATGACTGAAACTAAAATACTAGTGAAGTAGAGGACTATAGAATATTTTAAAATCTCTAATACATTAACACCTCCTTGGTCCTCATTGTCCTTTGTCTTCTTTCTCTCCCTTGAATACTATTTTTTTGTACTAGATGTAGTGCTTCCATTCCATTTTTTAAATTCATTAAAACTCAGACTTTTAAGTTTCAAAAAGATTGATTTGAATCTGGGGCACCTGGGGGGCAGAGTTGGTTAAGCATCTGCCCTCAGCTCAGGGCATGATCTCAGTGTCCTGGGATTTAGTCCTGCATCAGGCTCCCTGCTCAGTGGGGAGCTTGCTTCTCCCCCACCCACCTTACTGCTTACCCTGTCTGTGCTCTCACTCTGTGCCAAATAATTAAATAAATATTTTTTTAAAAAGATAGATTTGGGGAGGCAGGCCTACTTAGGTGATCTAGATTTGTAAATTATTTTTGAAATGAATGTCCTATCTATGTGTATTTGTAGGCAAGGTTTTAACTATGTTCTTCAGCTATCCTTTACATCTTCTTAATTTTTTGTCAGATGTTTAAAAGTGAGGAATTTTGAAATTTATAACTTTGTAGATTTTTCATATCCTTCAAATTCTCAACTGTATTTCAATATAAAGCATATTTAGTACATAAATATTTGTGGTTATTTTATCTTCATGGATGATTATTCAGTTCATCATTAGTTAAATAATCACTCTTTCTCTCAATTATTTTCATCTCAATTCTATTTTGCTGCAGTTGATAGTGATAAAGGAACTTTTTTGAAAGGTTCATAATATTTGCAGATTTGTTTAGAGTTAGTACTTATTTAGCTAACCAATGTACTGAGCAAGCCTCGTGTATTTAATTCTTTATTTCTTTTCCTTTTCCTTTTTTCTTTAAAGCTCTTTTTTTGTTTGTTTGTTTCCTATGGGGAAATGCTTGGGTTTTATTTATGACTTATTGTTACTTTAGAAAAGCCAGAATTTTCAAGTATATAAAGATCACTACTGATTTATCAACACCAGATTTTGGGGCAGCATATCTAGTTACACAAAAAATGTTATATCTGTAATTACAAGTGACTTAAAAAAGTACTTTTGCTTTTTTAAAATTTTTAATTGTGGTAAAATACACATACAAAATTGATCATTTTAAATATTTTTAAGGGTATAGTTTAGTGATATTACTTATATTCACATCACTGTATAACAATTACTGCCATCCATCTCCAGAACTCTTTATTTTGCAAAACTGAAACTTTGTGCCCATTAATACTAAATAATTGCCTGTTCTCCTCATGTCAGTCGCTGACAACCACTGCTTAACTTTCTCAATGAATTTTAACTACTCTAAGTACCTCATAGAAGTGGAATAATTCAGTATTTGTCTTTATGTGAATGGCTTATTTCACATAGCTTAATGTCTTCGAGATTCATTCATCTTGTAGGTGTGTGCTAGAATTTTCTTTCTTTTTATATTGCTATATAATATTCCATTGTATTTATATACCACGTTTTCTTTGATACTTGGTTTGTTTCCACATTTTGGATTTTGGAAATAATGTTGCTATGACTATAAGTGTAAAAATATCTCTTTGCTACCCTGCTTTCAGTTTTGGGAAGTGTATACCTAGAAGTGTAATTGCTGGATCTTATGCCAATTCTACTTTTAATTTTTTGAGGAACTACCATACTGTTTTTCATAGCAGCTGCATTATTTTACATTCCTACTGGCAATGTATAAAGTTCCAATTTTTCCATATCCTCTCCAATACTTGCCATTTTCTGTTTTGTCTTGTTTTGTTTTATAGGAGCTATCCTAATAGGTGGAAGGTAGTATCTCATTATGTTTTTTATTTTTATTCCCTAATGATTAATTATGTTGAGCATCTTATGTGTTGTTGGCCATTTGTATATCTTCCTCTTGGAAATCTATTCAAATGTTTTGCCCATTTTTTAAAAATTTTTTAAATTTATTTTCAGCATAACAGTATTCATTGTTTTTGCACCACATCCAGTGCTCCATGCAATCCGTGCCCTCTCCAATACCCACCCTGGTTCCCCCAACCTCCCACCCCCCACCCCTTCAAAACCCTCAGATTGTTTTTCAGAATCCATAGTCTCTCATGGTTCATCTCCCTTTCCAATTTCCCTCCACTCCCTTCTCCTCTCTAACTCCCCTTGTCCTCCATGCTATTTGTTATGCTCCACAAATAAGTGAAACCATATGATAATTGACTCTCTCTGCTTGACTTATTTCACTCAGCATAATCTCTTCCAGTCCCATCCATGTTGCTACAAAAGTTGGGTATTCATCCTTTCTGATGGAGGCATAATACTCCATAGTGTATATGGACCACATCTTCCTTATATGTTTTGCCTATTTTTGACCCAAGTTTGTGGGTTTGTGGGTTTTTTGTCATTTTAATGGGAAATTTTCTTGGTTTTTATTCAAAAAGATCTTTGTATAATACAGAAGATATGGATAGGTAGATAGACAGCTATTAAGGATAGTGTTTTAGTATGGTGATAAAATATGATAAAATTTATACAATTGCATTTAAATTGTATAAAGGTATGTTTTTATAATCCAGTGGAATATTAACTTTGCCAAATAAAATATCAAAATGGCAAAATAACCAAGAGGTCATACCAAAAATATTTTCCTTAGTCACTAATGTAGCTTCATTTTTTGGTAAAGAAATACTAAATACATTCCGTAGTATATATTTTTGTTTTGTCAAAAATCAGGAACACTAAAAAATCCACTCACTTTATTTCTTTCAAATATATTGTGATTAAGGTGAACTACAAACATTCAAATATAATGGCAAGTTGTAAAAAATTTGAATGCCAAGGACATAGTATTTATAATGTAAAGTGAAATTTTATGAATTTTTATGGAAATATCAGATTATTAATAACACAAAACAGAAGTATAAAACTAATACAAAATACAGTCTATTTTACAAGAGGAAGCTTTGGTTTGTCCCCAACAGATTAAAATTTGACTGACTTCAACATTCCTAAATTTTACAATTTAAAAATGTGTTACTTTTACATACTTGACAGCAAATATATTCTAGCTGCATTGAAATTAAAAAGAGTTTAGAATAATTAGTTTTAAAAAAAGGAAACTATCAGTATCTTTCATTGTTACCATCACCCATTTGTGAGCCATATCAAAAATTACATTTAATCTGAGACCACATTTTCCAGCTGATTTCCCTAATGGAGCAAATTTGATATTTATGACTATACAAGTATTATCTACAACATGGAAACTTGTATGGTCCAGTGGTCAAGGATATAGTCTTCCAATCCAAAATGTCTGGTTGAATTTCTGCTTTGTCATTTAGTCTCTATGTGAACTGAAGCAGATTGCTTAAATTTGTATACCTATGTAGTTGTGTTTTTTTCTTTTAATCTATAATATGGGGCCATGATGATAATAAATGGTCATCTTTCACAGAATTACTGTGAAGATTAAGAGTTAGCTAGTTTTCATTAAGTCATATGTACCCTAATAACTTTACTGCATAAAAACAGATGTAGAAGAGAAAATTGATTAGCATAGCAAGATTTGGGTTGAGAGTAGATCAAAAGGCCATGCTAATTGTGCTGTAAGTTTGTGTATTTATATTTAAAGTGGGGATATTATTTGTTTCATTTCCCAGGGACTGTTATGTGGTTTTAAGGGTTTAATCCATTTAAAGGGGTTCATACAGTGGCTAGTAAAAAAACAAAGCCATTATGAACTACTGTTTTTAATAAATGATAACCATCAAAATAGTGCTCTTGCTTTAAACAATAATGTCTACTTTATTGCTTTGTTTTACTTATTTTTAAGTTAATCTTATTTACCTCTTCACCTCTGAATTTGTTGTTGTAGTATCTTCTTTTTACCTGCCCTTCACTCTTGCCACCAACACAATTCATGTCTCCCAGTGTTTGTTAGTGACTCTAACTCTTGTGTATGTATATGGGTGGTTGAAAGGTGATTCTAAAGAAACACACACACACACATTTAAGTATAAGAGAGAATACTTGTGTGTGCATATACATATTTTTACCATACAAATTATAGAAATATTCATCTAATTATATTTGTGTTCTTCCTGAGCTATCTCAGTAAATATCACGATATAATACTCCACTCAGGCTGTGACTTGGAATTGTTATGGATCCATTTATACACCAGTATGATTAAGTAGCCTTATGGTATGTCAGTTTGATAGGTCTTGTACATTACTATAATTGTTACTTATTTTATATTCCCTGGTTATTTTCCCTCATTTTTTATTGTTTTAAAACACTTTCAAATATTTAGAAAAGATTTATAGGCAAAGTAACATCTTTGCAAACATCATTCAAGTCTTCTAATACAATTTGCTCCCAGCTCTAAAAACATCTGTCATTTAATGCAGTGTTGTTTTATGGTAATTCACGGAGGAAAAATAAAATATCACATAAAATAAGATATATTTTTATTATAATAAATCATGAAAACATAGTTTTATTTAACCAACTAAATCAACATTTATTGGTATTGTAAATAAGTTTAGAAAGATAAATGCCATTTTTAATGAAGTATTTTCTCTCTATTGTGTTATGAAACTAAATACTATATGAACATCTCAGAACACATCAATTTTTATACAAAGTGTTTTTTATTGGGTAAATTCTAGAAGTTAAAAATGAAATCACTATGTTACCTCTTTAGGGTCTTAAAAATACAAAATTTATCAAATTTACTACATCATTCTTAAAGGACATTTTATAAGAATGATGTTAAACAAAAAATATGGGATTTAGTATTAGACAATAAAATGGAAACTTTTTATTTAAATTACAATAAACTAATATCAGTGAATTTTGATATTTTTGAAATGATTTTGTTTTGTTAAATGATCAAGCGTGTATCATTATATGAATCATATTTCATATTTATCACATATCACATAGCACCTAAATTTTGTGTTGTTTTTAAGTTATGAACTACTTTGAATAATTGTTTTTTAATATTCTAGAATACATAATACATATTGTTTAGGTATTGCAACCATTTCCAATGCATTTTTTCCCAGTGTGTTTTAAAATATGTGTATCAATTTTGAGTATCTTCTAAAAAGAAGCATATGCTTATATACACATATATGCTCTAAATTGTGTTTAATATTATAACATTGAAATAAGCTAATGTAATGATTTATTACATATGAATATAAAGAATGATTTATTGTGTCATAATATCTATTTTGATAATATAGTACATAAATGTGTGAATGTTTTCAAAATATGTATTGATATAAATTATACCAACAATTAAGTTCAATGTCAGGCCAATTCCATTTTCTTACTAGATGCTCTATTATTCAAATCAGAAAAGAGATATGAGACAAAGGTGAACAAAAATATGCCTCTGAATCAAGGTAGGAGATATTTAATTACAGAGATCACAATTTACTTACCATGTGAATATTTCTGAGACTGGAGCCTAGTTATTTATCATTCTGCAATAAAGCATCTCAGCCTGGACTTATTCTACTCTCTACCGGAGTTTATGTATTTTAAATGTTTCTTTAAATATACAGGTCTATATTTAAATTCCAAATTTGACCAAATTATTCTTGCTAATGCTTAACAATTCACAGTATAATACTAACCAATGTTTGATAAAATGTGGCAAGTTGTTTAAGATTGTTTTCTTTTGTTATTCAATAAATATATTGAATGTCTATAAGATATGGGACATTTTGGTTTTATTTAGGTTCTAAAAGCAAGTCAGTCATGGATCATTCATTAAAGGAACTCATAGCTTATTTATTTATTTATTTATTTTTTAAAAAAGATTTTATTTATTTATTTCTTAGAGAGAGGGAGCGCACGAGCACAGGCAGAGTGGTAGGCAGAGGCAGAGGGAGAAGCAGGCTCCCTGCCAAGCAAGGAGCCTGATGTGGGACTCCATCCCAGGACACTGGGATCATGACCTGTGCCGAAGGCAGCCACTTAACCAATTGAGCCACCCAGGCATCCCACTCATAGCATTTTTAGTTAGATAAATAAGGAATTTAGAGAAAAATGTAATGATTTCATTTAGGGGATCAAAGAAGACCGTGGCAAATTATATTTGTAGCAAGCTGAACCTTGAAGGAAAGGGTGGAACAAATAGATATGGATTTAGGGGTAATTCAGAGAGAATGAGCAGCTATTGCAGAGGGAATTTTGAAGTCTGAGAGAATAAGTAGCTAGCTTATTATCAGCTGGACCAAAGAATGCAATGAGAATTGATGGTAGGAAAGATTTTGTAGACATTTCAAGGAGAGGCTAAAGTATTTAGATTCTATTCGCCATGCAACTGGAAGACTTTAAAAATGTCTCCTAATGAGCAACAGTATCAGTATTACCCTGCAGGAAAATTAGTTAGGCAGCAATATTCCTAAGTACTTAGAGCAAGAAAAACAAAAAATGATGTAACACATAGATTATGATAATGCATATTCTGTTCTCCAATATTCAGTTTCCTGAATATTCATTCTTTAATCTAGTAAGGATAGATTAAGTGATAAGAGCAGAACTGCAAATGTGAAATAAATTATTAAATGTCAATCAAAAGGAAAAATAATTGTCAACAAATGTTGCAAATATCCCATATTTGTTGTTTTGAAAGTATATTTAATTGTCATTTAAAAATGTACATTTTTAGTGGGTATACTCAAAGTCAAGAGTTTTTTTTTCTCTCTAATATAGAATTTATGATTCCATTGTGAGCTGTCTTTCATCATTTCTGACAACATAGCACTTTTGTTTTTTATAAGAAATAATTCTTATATGTATTTTCTTTTCATTTACTTTTGTTTTTTACTATGGTATTATGGTCATGTGTGTATATTCTAATCTCTGTTTAGAAATGACTGGATGATTGGGATTTTTGATTCTATCTTTTCACATCTTTATTGAGTTGTGATAAATTACCTATCACAAGATCATATGTTTGACCATGCTGTAATATATCTGTCCTCTCTGAATTGACTCTATTTCTTTATGCTACATATTTATATATTTTTATATATATCATTAATTCAATGTATATATGAAATACATGTATGTACATTTTTATTCCTCTTATGTTTTAAGTTGAATATTTAACATATTTTTGCATTATAGTTGTCAACTTTTAAAATTTTGTCTATTTTTGTACATATTAATATTTATATATTTTATAATCCTATAAATGATATAAATACATTCCATATTAAAAATCCAGGAAACTAGGGTGTTTTTTTCTTCCCCAATTTGTTAGACTTTTTGGCTATCTTTAATGAAGTTATTTTTTAAAATTTACCTTTTAAAATATTCTTCAAAGAATCTTTCTTTTTCTTGAAAAGAAAAAAAGAAGATACTATTGTAGTGCAAGCATGTACTTCTACTTAGAGGACTCCATTTCAGAACTAAAGTCATATATAGGCATCATTCGGTTTGTGTTTCCTAGATTCCAGACCTTTTCCCTAAGCTAATACTAAGGTTGTCCCAGGCCCTTATCAATCTCTTCTTCAGTACTAGCAGTTAGTAGTGGTTACAGGTATTTTTGGTATCTGTGCACACCCAGGATCTCTGCTGAAGTCCTATCTTAAGTATTGCTCTCCATTCACATTTCCTAAGCACATTAATTGCTCCTGGGCTTGTACCATGGAAAGGTTGAAATCTTACCTGTGCTTATTGCCAGGATCAGGTCTTTGCTGCCTTATGGCCCGAGTTCATGGGTTTTATGCATTATCTTTTCTAGAATATCAAGAAGTACATCCATATTAGAGTTCCTGAGTCCATTTTTAGTTATCTGGCTGTGGATAGCTTTTAAATTTTTTAAGTTTATTTTATTTTATTTATATTTTATTTTATTTAAATTCCATAAGTTAGCATACACTGTAATATTGGTTTCAGGTGTAAAACATAGTGCTTTATCACTTATATACTCTGTGCACCCCTTAATCCCCATTGCCTATTTAACCCACACCCCCACCCACCACCCCTCTGGTTACCATCACGTTGTTCTCCATAGTTAAAAGTCTATTTAGTGGTTTTCCTCTTTCTCCTTTTCCCTATGCTTATTTGTTTTCTTTCTTAAATTCCATGTATGAGTGAAATCATATGGTATTTCTTCCTCTGACTGGCTTATTTTGCTTAGCATGATACTCTCTAGATCCATCCATGTTGTCACAAGTGCCAAGATTTCATTCTCTTTTATGGCTCAGTAATATCCATTGTATGTGTGCATGTGTACATGTGTGCATGTATACACCCCCCCACACACATCTTCTTTATCTATTCATCAGCTGATGGACATTTGGGCTCATTCCATAATTTGGCTATTGTTGATAATACTGCTATAAACATCAGGGTGCCTGTATCCCTTCAATTAGTATTTTTTTTAATTCTTTGGGTAAATATCTAGTAAAACAATTGCTGGAACATATAGTAGTTCTATTTTTAACTTTTTTGAGGGACATCATACTATTTTCCACAGTGGCTGCACCTGTTTGCATTCCCACCAACAGTGCAAAAGGGTTCCCCTTTCTCCACATCCTTGCCAACACCTGTTATATTGTTGATTTTAGCCATTCTCACAGGTGTGAGATGATAGCTCATATAGTTTTGTTTTTTATTTCCCAGATGATCAGTGATGTTGAGCATCTTTTCATGAGTCTGCTGGAGAACTTTTTGTCTTTGGGAAAATGTCTATTCATATCTTCCAGCCATTTTTTTTAACTGAATTATTCAATTTTGGGGTATTGAGTTGGGTAGTTTTATATCTTTTAGATCTAACCATTTATTGGATAGGTTCTTTACAACTATCTTCTATATTCTAAGCTGCCTTTTAGTTTTGTTGATTGTTTCTTTCACTGTGCAGAAGCTTTTTATTTTGATGAAATCTCAATAGTTTTTGTTTTTGTTTCCCTTGCCTCCTGAGACATATCTAGAAGTTGCTGCAACCAATACCAAAGAAGTTACTGCCTATGTTCTCTTCTAGGATTCTGATGGTTTCAGGTCCCACATTTTGGTCTGTAATCTGTTTTGAATTTATTTTTTTTTGTGCATGGTGTAAGAAAGTGGTTCAGTTTCATTCTTTTGAATGTTGCTGTCCATTATTCCAACGGCATTTGTTGAAGACCCTTTTTTCCATTACATATTTTTCTTGCTTTGTTGAAGATTAATTGACCATATAGTTGTGGGTTCATTTCTGGGTTTTCTATTCTGTTCAATTGATCTGTGTGTCTTTTTGTGCCTGTACCATACTGCCTTCATCACTACACCTTTGTAATATAGCTTGAAGTACAGAATTGTGATGCCTCTAGCTTTGCTGTTCTTTTTCAAGACTGCTCTGGCTACTTGGGATCTTTTGTGCTTCCATATAAATTTTAGGATTGTTTGTGCTATCTCTGTGAGAAATGCTGGCTGTATTTTGATAGGGATTACAATAAATGTGTAGATTGCTTCAGGTAGCTTAGGTATTTTACCAATATTGTTCTTCCAGTACATGAACATGGAATGTTTTTCCATTTCTTTGTGTCTTCTTTAATTTCTTTCCCAAGTGTTCTATAATTTTCAGAGTATAGATCTTTTACCTCTTAGGTTAACTTTATTCCTAAGTATCTTATGATTTTTAGTGCAATTATAGTGGGATAGATTCCTTAATTTCTCTTTCATCTGCTGCATTATTTGTGTATAGAAATGCAATAGATTTCTGTGCATTTTGTATTCTGTGACTTTACTGAATTTGTGTATTAGTTCTAGGAATTTATGTTTTTATTTTTATTTTTATTTTTTTAGTTCTGGCAATTTTTTTGGTGGAGTCTTTCAGATTTTCCAAATAGGATATCTTGTCATCTGCAAATAGTGAAAATTTTACTTCTTACTTACTGATTTGGATGGCTTTTATTTCTTTTTGTTGTCTGATTGCTGTGGCTTGGACTTCTAATACTATGTTAAATAACAGTGGTGAGAGAATACATCCCTGTCTTGTTTCTGACTGTAGTGGAAACACTTTCAGTTTTTCACTATTGAGGATGGTATTCACTGTGGGTTTTCCATATAAGGCCTTTATCATGTTTCAGTATATTTCCTGTAAACCTAGTTTTCTGAGGATTTTTATTATAAGTAGATGTTTTACTTTGTCAAATACTTTTTCTGCACCTATTGAAAAGACCTCATGTTCTTATGCTTTCTTTTTTAATGTGATGTATCGTATTGATTGATTTGGAAATATTGAACCACACTTGTACCCAAGGAATAAATCACAGTTGATCATGGTGAATGATTCTTTTAATGAACTGTTGCATTCAGTTTTCTAGTATGTTATTAAGAATTTTTGCGTCCATTTCCATCAGGAATCAGCCTATAGTTCACTTTTTTAACAGAGTCTTAATTTCATTTTGGTGTCAGGGTAAGCTGGCCTTAGAATGAATTTGAAAGTTTTCTTTCATTTTACATTTTAGAATAGTTTGAAAGAATAGGTATTAACTCTTCTTTGAATGTTTGGGAGAATTTACCTATGGGACCATCTGGCCCTGGACTTTTGTTTGTTGGGAGACTTTTTTATACTAATTCATTTCTTTGCTTCTTACTGGTCTGTTCACATTTTCTATCAGTTCCTGTTTCAGTTTTGGTAGTTTAGATGTTTGTGGGAGTTTATCCATTTTTCCACATTGTCCAATTTGTTGGCATATACTTTTTCATAATATTCTTTTATAATTGTTTGTATTTCTGTGGTGTTGGTTGTAATTTCTCCTCTTTTATTTGTGATTTTATTTATTCAGGTCCTTTTTCTTTTTGATAAGTCTGGCTCAGGGTTGATCAATTTTATTACTTTTTTCATAGAACCAGGTCCTAGTTTCATTGATCTGTTTCTCTCTTTTTAAAATTTCTCTATCATTTATTTCTGCTCTAATCTTTATTATCTTTCCTTTTGACTTTAGGTTTTGTTTGTTGTTCTTTCTCTAGCTCCTTTATGTGTGAGATTAGGTTATTTGACATTTTTCTTACTTCTTGAGGTAGGCTGTATTGCTATATATTTTCCTCTTAAGACCATTTTTGCTGTATCACAAAGGTTTTGGATATTTGTATTTTCATTTCCATTTGTTTTCATGTGTTTGTTTTATTTGATTTTGATTTTCTTGTTGACACTAGTTGTTTAGTAGCATGCTATTTAACCTCCATGTATTTGTGGTCTTTCCAAATTTTTTCTTGTGGTTGACTTCACGTTACATAGTATTGTGATCAAACAATATGCATGATATTATTGTAATCTTTTTGTACTTGTTAAGGACTGATTTGTGACTTAGTATGTGCTCTATTCTGGAGAATGTCCCATTTGCACTTGAAAAGAATGTGTGTTCTGCCGTTTTAGGTTGGAAAGTTCTGGATATACCTGTTTGTTTGTTTGTTTTTTCATGTTACTTTATTTTATTTCTTTTCAGTGCTCCAAAATGCATTGTTTATACACCACACCCAGTGCTCTATGCAATACATGCCCTCCATAATACCCACTACCAGGCTCACCCAATCCTCCACTACCCTCCCCTCCAAAACCCTCAGTCTGTTTCTCAGAATCCACAGTCTTTCATGGTTTGTCTCCCCCTCCAATTCCCCCCAACTCACTTCTCGTCTCTATTTCCCAATGTCCTCCGTGTTATTCCTTATGCTCCACAAGTAAGTGAAATCATATGATAATTGACTCTCTCTGCTTGGCTTATTTCACTAAGCATAATCCCCTCCAGTCCCATCCATGTTGATACAAAAGTTGGGTATTCATCATTTCTGATGGAGGCATAATACTCCATTGTATATATGGACCATATCTTCTTTATCCATTCATCCATTGAAGGGCATCTTGGCACTTTTCATAGTTTGGTGACTGTGGCCATTACTGCTATGAACATTGGGGTACAGATGGCCCTTCTTTTCAGTACATCAGTATCTTTGGGGTAAATACCCAGTAGTACAATTGCAGGGTCATAGGGAATCTCTATTTTTAAATTACTTAAGGAATCTCCACACTGTTTTCCAAAGTGGCTACACCAACTTGCATTCCCACCAACAGTGTCAGAGGGTTCCCCTTTCTCCACATCCTCTCCAACACTTGTTGTTTACTGTCTTGTTGATCTTGGCCATTGTAACTGGTGCAAGGTGGTATCTCAATGTGGTTTTGATTTGAATTTCCCTGATGGCTAATAATGATGAACATTTTTTCATGTGTCTCTTAGCCATTTGTATGTCTTCTTTGGAGAAGTGTCTGTTCATGTCTTCTTCACATTTTTTGATGTGATTATCTGTTTTGTGTGTGTTGAGTTTGAGGAATTCTTTATAGATCTTGGATATCAGCCCTTTGTCTACAGTGTCATTTGTGAATATCTTCTCCCATTCTGTGGGTTGCCTCTTTGTTTTGTTGACTGTTTCTTTTGCTGTGCAGAAGCTTTTGATCTTGATGAAGTGCCAAAAGTTCATTTTTGCTTTTGTTTCCTTTGCCTTTTGAGACATGTCTTGAAAGAAGTTGCTGTGGCTGATGTCAAAAAGGTTACTGCCTATGTTCTTCCTTAGGATTTCCTTATAGATTCCTGCCTCACGTTGAGGTCTTTTATCCATTTTGAGTTTATCTTTGTGAATGGTGTAAGAGAATGGTCAAGTTTCATTCTTCTACAGATAACTGCCCCATTTTCCCAGTACCATTTATTGAAGAGACTGTCTTTATTCCACTGTATATTTTTTTTCCTGCTTTGTATTTGACCATAGAGTATTTGACCATAAAGTTGAGGGTCCATATCTGGGCTCTCTACTCTGTTCCACTGATCTATGTGTCTGTTTTTGTGCTAGCACTATGCTATCTTGGTGATCACAGCTTTGTAGTAAAGCTTGAAATCAGGCAATGTAATGCCACCAGTTTTGTTTTTCTTTTTCAACATTTCCTTAGCAATTCAGGGTCTCTTCTAGTTCCATACAAATTTTAGGGTTCTTTGTTCCAGCTCTTTGAAAATTGCTGATGGAATTTTGATTGGAATGACATTGAAAGTATAGATTGCTCTATGCAGTATAGACATTTTAACAATGTTTATTCTTCTGATCCATGAGCATGGAATGGTCTTCCATCTTTTTGTGTCTTCTTCAATTTCTTTTATGTGTATTCTGTATTTCATTGAGTACAGATCCTTTACATCTTTGGTTAGGTTTATTCCCAGGTATCTTATAATTCTTGGTTCGATAGTAAATGGAATCAATTCTCTCATTTCCCTTTCTATATTTGTTAAGTCCTCTGGTCCAGAGTGTCATTCAAAACCATTACTTCTTTGTTCATTTTCTGTTTAGATGATCTGTCCATTGATGTAAGTGGGATGTTAAAGTTCCCTATTATTATTGTATTATCAATTAGTTCCTTTGTGTTTGTTATTAATTGTTTATGTTTGGGTGTTCCCATATTGGGTGCATAAATATTTATAATTATTAGATCTTCTTATCAGATTGTCCCCTTAATTATGATATAGTGCCCTTCTTCATCTCTCATTAGAGTCTATATTTTACAGTCTGGTTTGTCCAATATAAGTATTGCAACTCTGGCTTACTTTTGACATACTATTTGCATAATAAATATTTCTCCAATCCCTCACTTTCAATCTGCAGGTCGCTAGGTCTAAAATGAGTCTTGTGTAAGCAGTATATAGATAAGTCCTGTTTTTTGTTTGTTTGCTTATTTGTTTTTTTAATCCATTCTGACACCTTTTTGACTGGAGCATGTAGTCCACTTACATTCAGAGTAAGTGTTGATTAATTATTGATAGATATGTATTTAGTGTAATTTTATTACTTTTTTTTTTTTTTTTTCACTGTGTCTGGAGATTTTCTCTGTTCCTTTCTTGTCTTCATCAGTTTTGGTCTTTTCTTTCCACTTAGAGTCCCTTTTAATATTTTTTGCAGGGCTAGTTTAGTAGTCGTGAATTCCTTTAGTTTTTGTTTGTCTGGGAAACTATCTTTCCTTCTATTCTGAATGATAGCTTTGCTGAGTAGAATATTTTTGGGCACACATTTTCCCATTTAGCACTTCAGTATGTCATGCCACTACCTTTTGCCTTACCATGTTTCTGTTGAGAAATCTGCAGCTAGCATTATGGGTTTTCCCTTGTAAGTTAAGAATTTCTTTTGTCTTGTTTCTTTTAAGATTTTTATTTATTGTTGTGTTTTGCCAATTTAACTATAGTATATCTTGATGTTGGCCTCTTCTGTTGATTTTGATTGGAGTTCTTGTGCTTTTTTGATCTGTCTGTTTCCTTCCCCAGATTAGATAAGTTTTCAGCTATTATTTCCTTAAATAAATTTCTGTCCCCTTTCTCTCTCTTATTCTTCTTTGACTGCTATAATACAAATGCCATTACATTTGATGGAGTCACTGATTTCCCTAAGTCTATTCTCATGTTCCAGAATTACTCTTTCTTTTGTTCAACTTTATTATTTTCCATTATTTTATCTTTTATATCACTTATTCATTCCTCTGATTCTTCTAGCCTGCTGGAACACAAGTCTGTTTCTAATCTCCATCATTACATTTTTCAATTCTGACTGATGCTTTTTTAAATTCTTTTGTCTCTATACTAAAGGTCTTTGTGAAGTCTTCCATTCTTTTCTCAAGCCCAAGGGTATCCTTGTGAATGTTGCTTTAAATTCTCTATCAGGCATGTTACTTATATCTGTTTCATTTAGATATCTGGCTATAACCTTATCTTTTTCTTTCATTTGAGATAAATTACTCTGTTTTGTCATTTTGTATAAATCTCTGCCTTCTTCACTGTGGCTTCCTCTCTCCCTTTAGTTATGCAGTTTGTTCTGTCAGTCTTCATGTTGATTTCTGGTGTGATTAGAATGATTTGATAATCATGTAGTTGTGTTCGTGGGACGAGATGAGCCTAGAGTCCTCCTAGACCTCTTTCTCTTCTCTCCTTTGCTACTAGTAGTACCTTAGAGAAACTGCTTAACCACTTTGAACTTTGGTTTTCCTTGGATATTTCTCAATTTTTCATGGATCTTGGTTCATGCATTGCCACTTGAAGAGCTATCACTTTATTTTCAGTTCTGGGGTCTAGAAGTACAGGTCCTTGGCTTGCTGCCTCTGACAGTTTGCTTTTCCTCTGTTCCCATGTGTTGCATGTGTCTCTCTGACTGTGAATAGCTTTTAAGCCTCACCTTACCCTCTTTCTTTTTTGCCCCTCATCTGGACAAGCTGATAAGAAATCCTGCATGATCCTTCTATCATTTATCAAATAAATCATCTCAGTTATCTATCATTTATCTGTAAATTATCATATATCCATCATCTATCAATCATTTGTTATCTAAATGCCATATTTCATCAGTATTTCATTTGTTATATCTCACCAATCTATCACAGAGCAGCAATCTATATTCAAATTGTGAGTACATACTAATAATTTCAGTCACTACACAATCCTAATATTCTTCCTGTCTTCCTTTACTTCATATTTCTTTCTTCCTTTCTTTGGCAATTAGAAATTTATCTTCCAGTTTTTTCAACATACTCCTCACTTGCTTAATTATAAAATAAAACAGAGAATTGCCCCAGAATTGCTTACTAATATTACTAAGGGGGTGGGGGGACACACATATGTACTACATAGGGTTCAGTATATGTTTGTAGTTCTTTTTTGCTTTCAATCTTAGTGTAAACGGTATTAGTATAATATATTATGTTGTTACCTCAGTTTCATTTTCAGTATCTTTAATTATATTCAAAATAAATACAGTGAGGTTTATTTATTTTTGGTTTCTGGAAACTGTTGTATTTTATTTTTTTGAGACCATATTCTTAATATTCTCTT
The DNA here is from genome assembly GCF_010015895.1 of Lontra canadensis. Taxonomy (NCBI): domain Eukaryota; kingdom Metazoa; phylum Chordata; class Mammalia; order Carnivora; family Mustelidae; genus Lontra; species Lontra canadensis. Next base: position 22,884,538 of record NW_022631016.1, on the reverse strand, counting down.
AATTATAGTTGCTTTATAGTATGTCTTTACTTCTGGTAGTATAAATCTTGTTATTTTATTCCTCATAAACTTGTTTTGGATATTCTAGGCCCTTTGCATTCCCCTATAAATTTTAGAATAAACATTTTTTAAAAGGAGTCCATATAAAACTATTTCAATTTTACTCATGCTTATTTTGGATTCCCAAATCATTTTGGTAAGAATTGATATCTTATTATTGTAAGGTCTTCTAATCCATGAACTTTGAATATTTCTGCATTTACTTAGGTCTTCTTTAATTTCACTTAGCAGTGTTTTGTAATTTTTAGGGTACTGGTGTTGCATAGCTCTTATTAAGTATATTCCTATGTTTGTAAGATGTTTAATAACAATACAATGACCTGCTTCTGTTCATGTGTCAAATATATGAATGACTTTATTTTTTTAAAGATTTTATTTATTTATTTGAGAGAGAGAGGGCGAGAGCAAGCAAGCCTAAGCAGGCAGAGGGAGAGGTAGGAATAGACTCCCTGCTGAGTAGGGAGCCTGATTTGGGGCTCCATCCCAGGACCCTGAGATCATGACCTGAGCTGAAGGCAAAGACCTAACAAAATGAGCCACCCAGGTGCCCCTATGACTGATTTAAATATCTGAAAAGTTGTTTGTTCTATAACCTGAATAACTCAGAAGGCATAATTACAGATTTACTAATACTCAAAAATTAAATGGAAAGTTTATGTTGCTTTCTTTTCCACTAAAGCTACCAAATTTATACTAGTTTTGGATTTTGTTTGTAGTTAGTATAGAGCTTTATTTGTACACTATCTTGTCATTTAAAAATGACGATTTTAGTTCTTAACCAGTCTTAATTTTACTTGTCTTTGTTTTGTTGCATAGGTGACAAGTACAATGTTAGCCCCCCCCCAGAAGAAATGGAGATAATGAAAATTCTTTGCTATTTTCAAACTCAGAGGAAACTGATATTTCCATTCTTAAGTAGAATATTAGTTGCCTATTGTTATATCTTTCCAGATTGAAAAAAATCCTTTTATTCTGAATTTAGATTTCTCAATCATCTATCTCTAATTTTTTATCAAGTATTTTAATATAATTATTTGGCAAAAAGTTCTCCCACCTCTTAATTCTGTGAATATGCTGGATCTCTTTGAATTACTTTTGAATGTTAAATTAATTTGAATTGTTGAAATAAATCCCATATAGTGACAGCATATTATGGTTTTGTGTATTTCTAGGTTGTGTTGCATCATACTTTTTTTAGAGATTTTGTGTTCATGTGTTAATGGAATATGGAATATATTGCCTTTACTTCTTTTCTTTTCTTTCTTTCTTTCTTTCTTTTTTTTTTTTGTGTGAGATCTTGGTACATACTTATTCTGGATTCTTAATATATGGGATCAATTCTTTCTATTTCTTCTTGTTTTTGTTTGGTAAGTGTGTTTTTGTTTCCCAATTTTATATACATTTCATGTAATATGTCAAATGTATTCCCACAAGGTTGTTTATATTACTATCTTACTATTACTTAGGACTGAAGGATCTGTAGAGTAGTGTGAGTAGTTTCTGGTTTTGTTTTCTTTTCATGCTCTTACTTTCAGTGTTTATAAATTTTATTAAAATTTAAATGCCAGCCTTAGGCTTTATTGGTTTTCTTTTTTGAACATATTTTTAATATTAATTTTTGCTTAGACCTAATCATGTATTTCATATTGTTTTGTGTTTACTTTTCTACAATAAAAGTTTAGATAATTGTTTTGCTTTTTCTTTTTAATATTTTATTTAAATTAAATTTTTCTCTAAATACTTGTTTCACTGTAACCTACCCAAAATTGATATTTTGTTTTCATTACCTCTCATTGGAAAGTATAATTGCCATTGAAATTCTATTTGCCATTGCAATTTTAAAATACATTTTGTGTTCACACATTTTTGAATTTCCTAGTTGTATTTTAGTTTCTAGTTTAATTCTATTATGGTGAGTATACCATATATGATTTATAATTTGAGATATTTGGTAAGGCTTGTTTTATAGTTCTTTATATAAACTATGCCTGTTTTGGCAAATAGTCCAAATGATCATGGAAAGGATGTGTATTTTTCAGGTGTTGGATGCAGTTTTGTAAAAGGATCTTTCTTAGCAATTATCTAGATGATTTTACATATCTACAAAGAAAAAAGAGCCATCTTTTACTGTGATTGCACCCTTTGATTTCTTCATATCGTAGATGAACAGCTGACATGTCAGGTGATATGCAATAGTGACTTACATATATGACAGTTGAGAAGATGTGGATTACTGAATTGTTAACAAATAGTAAAGCCCAATTCTACAATGCTTCCACCAAAAGAACATCTTTTAAAGAAACTGTCCTTGGTTTTTAAATGTATGAATCAACTGTTTAAAATCTATGTTAATAGATTTATATAGCTAAATAAATGATGAGTTAGTGTGCAAATGTAAATGGATTCCTTGGAAACTCAGTATACGTTGAAGAACCTATTCCAATAATTTTTCGCTTTGCTGCAATTCAGTCATTTGGATGTGCTTTCAAGCCCACCTCTAATTACAGATAACATTTTCTTATTGTGCAGCAGTAAGAAAGAATCCCTCTGTGATCATTTGATATGTCTGTGGGGACCAGTTATCGACATTTTCTTAGTGCTTTCAATACATCTCCAACATATTTCACCCTCTTTTTTTTTTTCTGAAAATATAAGAGTAAGAAGTAAATATGTGATACAGATGTCATCCTTACTAAAAAATAAGGTGGAATATTTGATTTAGCCTGAGAGCAAAATGGGCTTATTAAATGAACTTCAGCATTCAGCACCTTTATGTTCTCAAAGACAGTTCCAGACAGGATAGGTCTGACTCTGTAGAGAAGAGCTGATGGGTGTTATCTTTTCTTTTATTTCCTTTCTCTCCCTTTCTTTCTTTCTTTCTTTCTTTCTTTCTTTCTTTCTTTCTTTCTTTCTTTTATTTTAATGTGTGTTATCTTTGAGCAAGCTACTCCCAAGTTGAAATGGCACAGATCATAGATAATCATATTGTATTGCTTCATCAGTACAATAACAGTGCTTTGTAAAAAACCACCTCCAAACTCAGTGGTTTAGAACAATACATTTTATCTATCTATCTACCTATCATCTATCTATCCATCATCTATCTGTCACCTATCATCTATCTATCATCCATCAGTAGGTGGCTCTGCTTCAGGCTGCCAGCCTACTGGGTTTGACTTAGGTTGCAGTGAGTTTCAAGTCTGTTCCTGGGTTTCCACATTCTCTTTGCACCTGCACTTAGCTGAGCATGCTTTTCTCTTGACAGATCACTGAAGCACAGAATGGAAACAAACACCTTAAGGCCTTGGCTCAAAACTAGCCTGTTAACAATTCTACTCATATTTTCTTGCCCAAAGCAAGTTGTGTGAATATATACAAATCAATGGATCTGCAAATTATATAAAACAAATCATATGAGGCATTAAAAACCCACATGACAGAGTAAATACATAATTCCAAATACAGGTGAGAGTAGAAAACTGAGGATACTAACTTCACATCCTACATACATCTAGTTATTCTGTCTAAATTTAGTAGTCAAAAGAAAATCTACCTCCTCAATGGTTGAATAAGAAAAAAGTAAACTAAGCAGTTCAGAGTTAATGTGTCTGCCTTCTCTGTTTCAAAATATTATAATAGTGAAGAGAAGTTTCACTTCATTTTTAGTATATGAGTGAAGATTATAATAAAAATCAGCCTAAAAATAAATGTGATTTCAACAGGTTTTTCCAGGGCTTCATGAAAGATTATTTCATTTTAAGTGAAAATAGAGAAAATAATTATTTTAGTTGTTGATGATCACACACATTGTAGGTTTTATAGACATAATTCCTTGACAACATAAAGATTCAGAAGAAATTAAACAAGGATAACTTGGATACCTATTACTCTACTTTGGAGTTATTATATCACAAAAACTGCTCCAAAATCCATGTTAGGACTAAGACTTTTTATAGAATTTGGATTTTTGACAAGAAAATACAATTTTAACTTTCATAGTGTGAATTGATTATCTCATTTTGGAAATGCCTAGTTGTACTATATAATGCAGAAGAATTTACCTGGACAAAATAGTGGAATGCATATTGTCAGATTATCACCTCACTTTCAATGGATAATAGTTTGATAAAACTTAAATGAGGATCAAAAAGGAAAAGATAAATATAGAAACAGATTTCTTTAAGTTTTCTTAAATGTATCTTTGGAACATATTTTAAAATAACTCCTGGAATGGTTAATACTTTAAACTTATCTAAATAGAAGCAGAACAAAGGACTTACTCCTAATTTAGAATCTTTGTTAATGTCTCTGCTTTAGAATTTTTCAAAGTAACTTTGGTTTGAAAAAAAAACCCACATAAAACTGACTTTCTACAGCACTATTCAAAAAAAAAAAAAAGCTTTTCATAAAGTAAGCAAAAATACGTGATTATGATTGATGAAGGTTAAAATTTGCTTGTAGCAACAGACTTTCGCTTTTAATATATATTTTTGCTGAAACTTCTTTAAGATACTAAACTACTTTTGTATTAAAATGTCCATACCATTAAGTAGTGACAATATTTTAAAGCTAATAATTTCATCAGCAATAAAACATCTCTTGTTTCATTTGAATATATTATCATACACTTTTTTGTATTTTTCATTAACATATAATGTATTATTTGTTTCAGAGGTACAGGTCTGTGATTCATCAGTCTTAAACAATTCACAGCACTCACCATAGCATATACCCTCCGCAATGTCCATAACACAGCCATCCCATCCTTCCAAACCCCCTCCCCTCCAGCAACCCTCAGTTTCTTTCCTGAGATTAAGAATCTCTAATGATTTGTCTCCCTCTGGTTTCATCTTGTTTCATTTTTCCCTCTCTTCCACTTCTGTCTTGTTTCAGAAATTCCTCATATCAGTGAGATTATATGATAATTTTCTTTCTCTGATTGACTTGTTTCACTTAGCATAATACCCTTTAGTTCCATCCATGTCATTGCAAATGGCAAGATTTCACTTTTTGATGGCTGCATAATATTCCATCACATATATATACACACCACATCTTCCTTATCCATTCATCTGTTGATGGGCATCTAGGTTCTTCCCATAGTTTGGCTATTGTGGACATTGCTGCTATGAACATTTGAGTGCACGTGCCCCTTTGGATCACTTCATTTGTATCTTTAGGGTGAATACCCAGTAGTGCGTTTGCTGGGTCACAGGGTAGCTCTATTTTCAACTTTTTAAGGAGCTTCTATGCTGTTTTCCAAACTGGGTGCACCAACTTTTATTCCCACCAATCGTGTTGGAGAGTTCCCCTTTCTCTGCATCCTCACCAACACTTGTCATTTCCTGACTTGGTAATTTTAACCATTCTGACTGGTGTGAGGTGCTATCTCATTGTGGTTTTGATTTGTATTTCCCTGATGCCGAGTGATGTTGAGCACTTTTTCATGTGTCTGTTGGCCATTTGGAAGTCTTCTTTGCAAAAAAGTATGTTCATGTCTTTTGCCCATTTCTTGACTGGATTATTTCTTTGGATGTTGAGTTTGATAAATTCTTTATAGATTTTGGATACTAGTGGTTTATCTGGTATGTCTTTTGAAAATATCTTCTCTCATTTTGGCAGTTGTATTTTAGTTTTCTTGACTGTTCCCTTTGCTGGGCAAAAGCTTTTGATCTTGATGAAGTACCAATAGTTCATTTTGCCCTTGCTTTCCTTACCTTTGGTGATATTTTTAGGAAGAAGTTGCTGCGACTGAGGTTGAAAAGGTTGCTGCCTGTGTTCTCCTCAAGGATTTTAATGGATTCCTGTCTCACATTGAGGTCTTTCATCCATTTTGAGTCTATTTTTTGTGTGTGGTGTAAGGAAATGGTCTGGTTTCATTCTTCTGCATGTGGCTGTCCAATTTTCCCAACACTGTTTATTGAAGAGACTGTGTTTTTTCCATTGGACATTCCTTCCTGCTTTAGTTTAGATTAGTTGACCATAGAGTTGGAGTTCTATTCCTGAGCTCTCTATTCTGTTCCATTGATCTATGTGTCTTTGTGCCAGAACCATACTGTCTTGTCATAGCCAAAGCTCTAAAGATTACAGCTTTGTAATAGAGATTGAAGTCGGGAATTGTGATGCTGCCAACTTTGGCTTTATTTTTCAGCATTCCTCTGGCTATACAGAATCTTTTCTGGTTCCATATAAATTTTAGGATTATTTGTTCCATTTCTTTGAAAAAAATTGATGGTATTTTGATAGGGATTTCATTAAATATGTAGATTGCTTTAGGTAACATAGACATTTTCACAATATTTGTTCTTCCAATCCATGAGCATGGGATGTTTTTCCATTTCTTTGTGTTTTCCTCCATTTCTTTCATGAGTACTTTATAGTTTTCTGAGTACAGACTCTTTGCCTCTTTGGTTAGGTTTATTCCTAGGTATCATATGGTTTGGGGTGCAATTGCAAATAGGATCAACTCCTTAATTTTTCTTTCTTCTGTCTTGCTGTTGGTTTATAGAAATGCAACCAATTTCTGTACATTGATTTTATATCCTGACACTTTCTGAATTCTTGTAGGAGTTCTAGTAGTTTTGGAGTGGAGTCTTTTGGGTTTTCCGCATAAAGTATCATATCATCTGCAAAGAGAGAGAGTTTGACTTCTTATTTGTTGATTCAGATGCCTTTTATTTCTTTTTGTTGTCTGATTGCTGAGGCTAAGACTTCTAGTACTATATTAAATAGCAATGGTGATAGTGGTCATCCCTGCTGTGTTCCTGACCTTAGGGGAATCTCAGTTTTTCCCCATTGAGAATGATATTTACTCTGGGGTTTTATAGATGGCTTTGATGATATTGATGTATGTTCCCTCTCTCTCTACACTGTGAAGAGTTTTGTACAAGAAAGGATGCTGTACTTTGTCAAAGGCTTTTTTTAGAATCTATTGAGTGTATCATCCAGTTCTTGTTCTTCCTTTTATTATAGTATTGTATCACATTGATTGATTTGCAGATGTTGAACCAACCTTGCAGCCCAGGAATAAATCCCACGTGGTTGTGGTGAATAATCCTTTTAATGTACTATTGGATCCTATTGGCTAGTATTTTGGTGAGAATTTTTATATCCATGTCCATCAGGGATATTGATCTGTAATTCTTCTTTTTGATGAGGTCTTTGTCTGGTTTTGGGATCAAGGTAATGCTGGGATCCTAAAAGGTGTTTTGAAGTTTTCCTTCTATTTCTTTTCTTTTCTCTCTCTTTCTTTCTTTCTTTCTTTCTT
>NW_022631016.1:22861795-22877111 GCF_010015895.1 Lontra canadensis | reverse complement strand
TTTCTTCTTTCTTTCTTTCTTTCTTTCTTTTTTTTTTTTTGAAGCAATTCAGGAGAATAGGTATTAATTCTCCTTTAAATGTTTGACAGAGGGGCGCCTGGGTGGCTCAGTGGGTTAAAGCCTCTGCATTCGGCTCAGGTCATGATCCCAGAGTCCTGGGATCAAGCCCCGCATCGGGCTCTCTGCTCAGCAGGGAGCCTGCTTCCCTTCCTCTCTCTCTGCCTGTCTCTCTGCCTACTTGTGATCTCTGTCTGTCAAATAAATAAATAAAATTAAAAAAAAAATGTTTAAATGTTTGACAGAATTCCCCTGGGGAGCCGTCTGGCCCTGGGTTCTTTTTTGTTGGGAGATTTTTAATGACTGCTTCTATTTCTTTATGTTTCTTCCTGGTTCAGTTTTGGTACTTTATACATCTCTAGAAATGCATCCATTTCTTTCAGATTGCTTAATTTGTTGTTGTATAGTTGCTCATAGTATGTTCTTATAACTGTTGGTATTTCTTTGGTTTGGTTGTATGTTCTTATAACTGTTGGTATTTCTTTGGTTTGGTTGTGATCTCTCCTCTTTCATTCATGATTTTATTAATTTGGGTCCTTTCTCTTCTTTTTTATAAGTGTGGCCAGGGTTTTGCCTTTGTGGAGTGACACATAGTTGCAATCATGCAACATGTGACTATTTAATTGGCTTCTTTCATTTAGCCATATGCATTTAATGCTGCAACTTTTTGTTTTTGAATGGCTTGGAAGCTCATTTCTTTTTATTGCTGAATAGTATACCATTGTATGGTTTTACTACAGTTTGTTCATCCAGCCACTAAAGAACATCTTGGTTGCTTCCTAATTTTGGCAACTGCAAATAAAGTTGCTATAAATGTTCATGAGCACGTTTCTTGTGAACATAAGCTTGGAGCTCATTTAGGCAAATGCTTAGCAGCATGATTTCTGGATTGTATTAAGACTACGTTTAGTGTTGTAGAAATAGTGAAGCTATCTTCCAAAGTGGCTTTACCACTTTGCATTTCCATAAGCAATATATGAGAGTTCCTGTTGCTCTAAATTTGTACCATCATTTACTGCTGTATTTTAAATTTTATTCATTCTGATAGGTATATAGTAATATCTCATTGTTGCTTTAATTAGCAGTTTTCTAATGACACACGATGTATGTTTATTTGCTATTTGCATATTTTCATATGTTTATTTGCTACTTGCATATTTTTTCATGAGCCTGCTTTTTACATAATATTCTTAGTTTTTAATTGTGTTGATTGTTTTCTTGTTGTTTGTTTTAAAAATGCTTAATAGGGGTGCCTGAGTGGCTCAGTGGGTTAAGCCACTGCTTTCAGCCCAGGTTGTGATCCCAGGGTCCTGGGATCAAGACCCGCATTAGACTCTCCGCTCAGCAGGGATCCTGCTTCCCCCCTCTCTCTACCTGCTTCTCTATCTACTTGTGATCTCTCATTCTGTCAAATAAATAAAAAAATAAAATCTTTAAAAAAGTGCTTAATATATCTTTTGTAATAGTCCTTTATCAGATGTGTCTTTTGCAATCTCCCTACATAGCTTGTCTACTCATTTTCTTAACACTGTCTTTTATAGACACATTTTGTTAATACTGTCTTTCATCATTAATATTAATGAATATTAATTATTTTTCTTTCAAGGATGGTGCCTTTGGCATTTTAACTAAAAAGTCATTACCAAACTCTAAGTAACTTAGATTTTCTACAATTTTATCTTTTAGGTGTTCTGTAGGTTTGTATTTTACATATAGGTCTATGATCAATTTTGACTTAATTTTGTGAGAAGTATAAGGTCTTTTCTTTTTTGCATGTGGATGTCCGGTTTTTCTAACAACCTGTCTTCCAAAATAGTATCATTTGTTCATTGATTACCTGTACTCCTTTTTAATGATCAGTTGACTATACTTGTTGTTTCATTGGTCTATTTGTTTGCTATTTTACCTATACCACACTATTTTGATTACTGTTGCTTTGTAATAAGTCTTAAAACCAGATGGTGTCTTTCCTATATTTCTGAACTTTGATGTTGTGTGGGTATTTTGCCTTTCTATTTATATTTTAGAATCAGTTTGTTGATATCCACAAAAATAAAGACTTTGTTAGGACTTTGAGTGAGATTGTGTTGAATCTATATGGAAAGAACTGACACGTTTATAATATTGAGTCTTCCTAACTATGTATGTGTAATATCTCTTCATTTACTTACTCTTTGATTTCTTTCACCAGAGATTTATTGTTTTCTTTATATATAAATCTTGTTTGTTATTTTGGTGTGAATTTAAAGAGTACTGTGCTTTAAGTTCAAATTTTGATCATTTGTCACTGGTATATAAGAAAGCAAATGACTACCAAAAAAAGGAAAGAAAATGACTCACGTATTAAATTTATATCCTGAAATTGTTCCATAATTCCTTGTAGTTACCAGGAGTTTTTGCTGTTGTTGACTCTTAGGGACTTTCAACCTAGATAATTACGTAATCTGCAAACAAATACAGTTTTATTTCTTCCTTCCCACTTTGTATACATTTTATGTCCTTCTCTTGTCTTATTAAATTAGTGGGGACTGCCAGTACAACATTCTTATTCAGTAGGAATGGTGAGAGTAGACATGCTTGCCTTTTCCCATATCTTAATTCTTACATACAGTTTTCCATGGGGAGAATCTAGGGATCCTTAAAGAAAAAGCCTTTTCCTGAGGTTATGCCAAGAAAGACAAAGATGGACTTGAATAGCTCCTAGTGCTAGAAATGAAGAAAATAGCCAAAGAATGATGGGGAAAGAGGAAAAGGAAATAAGAGACAGCATGAAGAGGTTTTCTCTGAGCACATAATGGTAGCAATCGTTTATCATTCATTGAGTAAATAAAAATCCATCAGCTATTAATATTATACTTAAATGAGTCAACAGGAAAATGTCAGTTAATAAATACAAATACAATGGAAGAGTTATATCATCATGCTTGCTAAAACTATGAGTGGTACCGTAAAAAGAATTAAGATATTTGCTTAGTCTTAAAGTATCTTTCTACAAGTTATTAATGACAATATTAAAAAGAAAACTTCACATAAGAGAGATATAGTGGATATCATCTAATCCAAGTGATCAAAATTAACATTACTAATTTTAGTAATGTTATCATGCGGCTTCTAACATTATGCACCAAGATGGACACATTGTATTTATAGTAATATTACCAAAATGCACAATTTGAATCTTAAAGAAATACTATATAAATTCCAATTAAGGGATATTCAGTAAAAATATCCTACATTCGTGCCTGGATGGCTCTATCAGTTAAGTGTCTAACACTTAACATCCAATCATGATCTCAGAATTGTGGTTCAGATCATGATCTCAGGGTTGTGAGGTTGAGCCCCACCTCAAGCCTTGCACTCAGCATGGAGTCTGCTTGAGATTCTTTCTCCCTCTACTCCTCTCCAGCCCCTGCTTGCACTCTCACTCTCTCTCTTAAATAAATACATAAATGAATAAATAAAATCATTCTTACCCGTAGTTCATAGGACACTCAAGATTAAACAACAACAACAACAACAAAACTAAACTAAATAATTCCTTCAGATTAAAGACCTAACAATGAAATGTAACATTTGATGTTAGATTGGATCTTAGCAAGAAAGATTTTTGATAATTTACCCTATTAAGATAAATGATAAAATTATAATGTGAATTTACTTTAGATAATAGTATTGTATTAAGTTTACTGATTTTAATAATTGTTCTTTGGCTAGGTAATAGAATATTTTTGTCTTTAGGCTATACACACATTGTATAGAAATAACAAGTTTCACTGTATCCATCCTTAGAGGAATGGTGAGTTTGTTTAAAAGATATATAGTAATTTCTAGTACAGGTATAATTTAGAGATATTGTGGGTTAAGTTCCAGAGCATCATGATAAAGCTAATAGGGCAATAAGGTGAGTATCTCAATAAAGTGAGTCAAAAAAAATTTTTTTTTTGGCTTCCAGTGCATGTAGAAGTTATATTTACACTATACTGTGGTTTTTTAACTGTACAATAGTGATATGTCTTTAAAAACTGTACATAATTTAAAAATATATTATTGCTAAAAATGTTAGCCATCATCTTAGCTTTCAGTAAGTCATAATCAATGATCACAGATCACCATAACAACTATAATAATAATGAAACAATTTAAAATATTGTGAGTTACCAAAAAGTGGCACAGAGGCACAAAATGAACAAATGCTATTGAAAAAATGGCAGCAATAGACTTGATTGATTCAGGGTTGCCACAAGCCTTCAATTGGTTTAAAACAGTATCTGTGAAGCACAATAAACCAAAGTACAATAAAACAAAGATATCTTACTAGTCTTGTGATATATAATATTACATAAATTATATATTATTGCATATTTTTATACTTGAACATATTACATATATATGTTATATATATGTACACATATATGTTAGCCCTTACCCCAAGAAATGTTTAATACAATAGATCCAGGCATTGTGTTTTATCCTAAATGCATATATGGAGTCTTCTATACTGCTTTTTAATGATATTTCAAAAAGGAAATATTATAAAGTATGAAAATCAGAATAAATATAACATAAACGTTAACGGCTACATTTTTGCTGGTTTTTAATGGTTATTTTTACATCAGAAGTAGATTTTAGATTAATGGATGGGCTTCAAAATTCTTAGCTTATGTTTTTGAAACCTATTATGAAATTGATTGCAAAACTGTGACATGTCGAGCATTTATTATCTACCATGCACTACACTAAGGATTAGCATACAGTTGGTCACTTGATGTTTTTCAGGAGACTTTCAAGTTTTATAGTTTGCTTTAAATAGTACAAGTAAGGATTAGTACACATATTTGAATTGATACTCCAGCTATGTTATTATAATCCCTGTGTAATATAACTTGGTTCCCTGTAATAAACATTGCTAAATGAAATCATGATGGTGTATGCAAAGTAACTTAAATATGCATCTGTCAATGGAAGTGATTTTCATCAGCGTAAATTCATTGAGCATCATAAAGATGATGGTTTTACTAGCATTAAATATATAAAGAACAACTATGCCCATAGCAGATATGGCAAGAAATAAAAGTACTGGGAACTTTGCATAAAACTAAAATTAAAAATAAAACATCTTTTTGTTAAAAACAATCCAATTACATAGAAAGTATTTTCACATTGTACCAAGATAGTGTTCATTAAGGATGATAAAATTATAATTTTATAAATTTGGGAAATACTGAATTAAGCACAGTTGAAACTTACACTTCTTAGCTCACTTAATATGCAAACTCATAATTGTGTATCACCTAGAAGTTAATGTAATACGTAGTGTACCTCCAGTTCAAATTACTATAGAACCACTGCTTCTTTCCTCGGTTTTTTTCTTCTTTATCTCCCTAACAAAGTATCTCCCAGAATTAGAGTTCTGCAGGGTATAGGCATTGTATTTAGAGAAAGACTGGGATGATGTAAAAAGCTTCAAAATGAAAGATGATGAAGTTTGGGAAAATGGTTAAAAATCAGCCAATTGGCAGGAAAGAGACATTTCAGCTATTTTGAAAAGAAAAATCAGAGACTGAAAAAAAAAATGTTAACTTGATGAGGAGAAAGCTTCCATGCAAGAATATATTATCTATATTGTCGAGATAAATGTCCACGAACAGTGAGGAAATGAAATGTTGAATATAGATTCATTGTAACAGTAAATACATCTGGGAAAGGAGTAAAAATATGGAGAAAACACTAATAAAATTGGATTATATTTGGTAATAAATATCAAGGAGTTAGGGAAAAAGACAATGATACATACAAAGTAGCAAGGTCATAATCTGTAGATCAAGGAACCCAAATACCCAAGGCAAATACTCACCCTTGGAGAGGGTGTGGGATTCTGCTTTTGATGAGGCCAGAAGGCACCATATCAGAGGTTCTCACATGTGAACCCTTGCTCAGCAGCATCACCTACAGACATATTTGAAATGCTGTCTTAGACTGTGTTAGTTGGCAAGGACTGGTGTAACAAATTGCTATAGACTGAATGGCTTAGACAACAAAGATTTATTTCTCACTGTTCTGGAATCTAGAAGCTCAAGATCAGGGTGCCAGCATACTTAGATTTTTGGTGAGGGTCCATCCCCTGGTTTATAGTTGGTTACCTTCCTAATTAACTCTGGAGGTAGGAAGAGATGCCTAGCAATCTGTGTTTTTATATGCCCTCCAGATGTTTTTCTATGTCATCCTTATTTTGAGGACAAATCCACTTCATGTTAATTCTGAGGAAAATATGTTTTCAAAGATAGTGTGTCTTCAAAGCATTGATATGAAAAACTCAAAATAAAATGACCCAAACTTCAGTCCTTTTAAGAAAGCTTAGATTAAGCCAGTGATTGAGAATAAAGAAGAATTGAGGACTCCTGTAAATGCAATATAATTTTTACCAGATATTAATTAAAGGAAAGAGGAGGGTTAATGTGAAATAAGAAAATATTAGGTATTTGGTTTACTTATTCTGGTTTCTCTAAGGAAGTTCTAGAGCTTAAGAGCATGAATGGTGAAAGGAGATAGATGTTACAGAATCAGGTGTGCTCACTTACTGTGGTAGATTCTCAAGTAAGCTTATGATTCTATATGGACTCCTTAGCATTGAAAAGCACACATACTTTTAATTGGATGACTTGGTTTTGTTGTTGTTTGGTTTGTTGTTTGCTATTGAGTTGTATGAATTCTTTACATATTTTGGGTACTAACTCCTTATAAAATATATGATTTACAAATATTTTCTCCCATTCTGTAGATTTCCTTTTAATTTTAATTGTTGACCATTTCTTTTACAATGCTTTTTACTTTGTTATAGTCACACTTGTATTCTGCTGTTTGTGCTTTAGGGGTCACAACAACAAAAAATTTTTTTCCAAACCTATGTCAAGGAGCTTTTCCCCTATGTTTTCTGATATGAGTTTCATGGTTTCAGGTCTTATATTTAAAGCTTTAATCCATTTTGAGTAATTTTTATAAGTGTTGTAAGATAGCTATCTAATTTCATTATTTTACATGTGAATATTCAATTTTCCCAGTTCCTTTTGTTGAAGAAAATATCTTTTTTCCATTGAGTGTTCTAACTCCTTTGTCAAATACAATAGGCAAAGGGCAAATTGACATTTTTCCAAAGATGATATTCAGATAGGCAACAGGTACATGAAAAGTTACTCAATATCATTAGTCACTAGGGAAAGGCAAATCAAAACCACCACAAGATATCACCCCATGCCTGTTAGAATAGCTATCATCAAATAGATAAGCAATAATGAATGCTGGTGAGAATGTGGAAAAAAGGGAGTATTTATGCACTGTTAGTGGAAATGTAAATTGGTGCACCTACTTTTGGAAACAGTACAGCGGTTCCTCCAAAACTTCAAATAGAACTATTGTATGATCCAGCGCTCTCATTTCTGGGTATATATCTGAAGGAATTGAAATTACTATGCCAAAGAGATATCTGTCCACCCATGTTCTTTGCAGAATCACCTGGAATAGTCAAGACATATGAAAAACTTAACTATCTAGGGACAATTGAATAGATAAAGAAAATATGTATGTATTTATACATACATATATATATATAGATATACACACATGTGTGTACACACATATAACATATATTAGTCATTATGCAAGAAGGAAATTCTGTCATTTGTGACAACATGGACACACCTTGAGGGCATTATGTTAAGTGAAATAAGCCAAAGAAAGACAAATTTTGTGTAATCCTTACATGGAATAAAACCAGCCAAACTCAGAAAAAGAGATCATATTTGGGGCTGCCAAAGGTGAAGGTGGAGTGTGGTAGAATTGAATGAAGATGGTAAAAAAGGTACAAACTTTCAGTTATAAAATAAATAAGTACTAGGAATATAATGTACAACATGATGACTATAGTTAACAGTGCTGTATGATCTATTTCAAAGTTGCTAAGAGAGTAGATCCTAAAAGTTCTCATCAAAAGAAAAAAAAATTGTACCTTTAGGGAGGGGAAGTATATTAACCTAAGTTTATTGTAATCATTTTGCAATATATGTATGTGAAGTCCTTATGCTGTACACCTTAAACTTACACAGTGTTGTATGCCAACTATATCTCAATACAACTGGAAAAGAAGTAAGGGAGGAAGGAAGGAAAGAAGGAAGACTCATGTAATACAAATCCTTAGAGGAAGAATGAAATTGGAATCTGGATGATGTCTTAGAGTATATGAAGGGACTGAGATTTAGACATCCCCCAAAATGCATAAACTAGATTCACAGAGACACTGTTCTCAGAGATAAGAATATTTAAGTTATCATCTTTGAAACCTTTCCAAGTAACAAAGTCCTGTACAGTGCCATAGTGTTAATGAATAATTGCACTAAGATTTAGCTGACCATTATAGGAGTCAATTTTTAAAATTGTAAGACCAGAGTGAAAAATAGGCTACTGGTGTAGAGTCTGATATTTTCTAAGGCGTTAGCTGGAGGAGGAAAAAAAAATGTATGTATATTCATATACATATATATATATATTAGAATGTATATATACACACATATATACATTCTAAAATATATATATATACATATACACATATACATATATATATATACATATTACAGTGAGTTGCTGAAGTTAAAGAAGTTGGAAGTACATTATATGAGAATATTGAGAGATCAAATAAAATTGATGACACATGAGAAAGTAGTAGAACAAAGGTTTTGAAGTAGTTTGCACAACTAGGGAATATATAGATGTCTTTCTCTCTCTCTCTCTTTTTCCCAGCAGATTGAAGGTAGTAGAAAAATATACCTCTAAAAGATTCATAGACATGTTTGTCATAGTCAGATCAGAAGTGGGCTTTATTTAACACAAGTATACAAAGGGTGTCCTTTTGAAAAAGTAGAAAATGATTAAGAAGACAGTATGCTCAAAATAGACAAAAGTATAACACAATGCTATACCATAAAGAATTAAGCTTGAAAAGTCTACATTTAAACTGTGTTTATTCTTTTCTTTTTTTAAATGAAATTTAATTTTTTTCAGTGTTCCAAGATTCATTGTTTATGCACCATGCCCAGTGCTCCATGCAATACGTGCCCTCCTTAATACCCACTGGCAGGCTCACCCAAGCCCCCATCCCCCTCCTCTCTAAAACCTTAAGTTTGTTTCTCAGAGTTCATAGTCTCTTATGGTTTGCTTCCCCCTCTGCTTCCCCCCAACTCACTTCTCTTTCCCATCTCCCAATGTCTTCCATATTATTCCTTATTGTCCACAAGTAAGTGAAACCATATGATAATTGACTCTCTCTGCTTAGCTTATTTCACTCAGCATAATCTCTTCCAGTCATGTCCATGTTAATACAAAAGTTGGGTATTCATCCTTTCTGATGGAGGCATAACACTCCATTATATATAATGATCATATCTTCTTTATCCATTAGTCTGTTGAAAGGCATCTTGGTTCTTTCCACAGTTTGGTGATTGTGGCCATTGCTGCTATAAACATTGGGGTACATATGGCCCTTCTTTTCACTACATGTGTATATTTGGGGCAAATACCCAATAGTGCAATTGCAGGGTCATAGGGAAGCTCTATTTTTAATTTCTTTTTTTTTTTTTTTAAGATTTTATTTATTGATTTGACAGAGAGAGATCACAAGTAGAGAGGCAGGCAGAGAGAGAGAGAGAGAGAGAGGGAAGCAGGCTCCCTGCTGAGCAGAGAGTCTGATGCGGGACTCGATCCCAGGACCCTGAGATCATGACCCGAGCTGAAGGCAGTGGCTTAACCCACTGAGCCACCCAGGCGCCCCTCTATTTTTAATTTCTTAAGGAATCGCCACACTGTTCTCCAAAGTGGCTACACCAATTTGCGTTCCCACTGACAGTGTAAGAGGGATCCCCTTCCTCCACATCCTCTCCAACACGTGTTGTTTACTGTCTTGTTAATTTTTTGCAATTCTAACTGATGTAAGGTGGTATCTCAATGTGGCTTTGATTTGAATCTCCCTGATGGCTAATGACGATGAATATTTTTTCATGTGTCTGCTAGCCATCTGTATGTCTTCTTTGGAGAAGTGTCTGTTCATGTCTTTTCCCCATTTTTTGATGTGATTATCTCTTTTTTGAGTGCTGAGTTTGAGGAGTTCTTTATAGATCTTAGATATCAGCCCTTTGTCTGTAGTGTCATTTGCGAATATCTTCTCCCATTCCATGGGTTGCCTCTTTGTTTCATTGCCTGTTTCCTTTGCTGTGCAGAAGCTTTTCTGGAGACTATTATTGGATTCACCTCATTTATCTTCCTTCTCAGTGGTCACAGTCTTGTGCTGCTTGTTGTCCAAATATGTAATTTATTATTTAATATCCTTAGTCCTTCAAGTCAGTTACCACAGGAAGACAAATCCAATAAAGTTCACCTAATCCTTTTTGAATTTTTTTCACTTTATTTTTATGTAATGTCACATCCACCCAGTTGCTAAAATCTTGGTGGTAGTTGTTCTTTTTTTAAATTATAGTTTACATAAACATTTATATTAGTTTCAGGTATATAACACAGTGATTAGGCATTTATATACATTATGAAATAATTCCCATAATAAGGCTAATTACCATCTATTACCATAAAAGTTATCACAATATTATTGACTCTGTTTCCTATGCTGTACATTTGATCCCTATGACTTACTTATTTTATAACAGAAATTTTGTACCACTTTATCTATTTCACTTATTCTCCACTCCCACCCCTCTCTTCTCTGGCAACCACTAGTTTGTTCCATGCATTTATGAGTCATTTTCTGTCTTGTTTGTTCGTTTTGCTTTTTAGATTTCATATGTAAGTGAAATCATACAATATTTATCTTTCTCTATATGATTTATTTCAGCTAGCATGATACCCTCTAGGTCAATCCATGTTGTCACAAATGGCAAGAAAGTTCTTATTTTTCTTTTTAATGGCTGAATAATATATATTTTTTTAATTTTATTTTTTTATAAACATATATTTTTATCCCCAGGGGTACAGGTCTGTGAATCACCAGGTTTACACACTTCACAGCACTCACCATAGCACATACCCTCCCCAATGTCCATAACCCCACACCCCCTCTCCTAACCCCCCTCCCCCCATCAACCCTCAGTTTGTTTTGTGAGATTAAGAGTCACTTATGGTTTGTCTCCCTCCCAATCCCATCTTGTTTCATTTACTCTTCTCCTATGCCCTTAACCCCCCATGTTGCATCTCCTCTCCCTCATATCAGGGAGATCATATGATAGTTGTCTTTCTCCGATTGACTTATTTCACTAAGCATGATACCCTCTAGTTCCATCCACGTTGTCGCAAATGGCAAGATTTCATTTCTTTTGATGGCTGCATAGTATTCCATTGTGTATATATATAACATCTTCTTTATCCATTCATCTGTTGATGGACATCTAGGTTCTTTCCATAGTGTGGCTATTGTAGACATTGATGCTATAAACATTCGGGTGCACGTGCCCCTTCGGATCACTACATTTGTATCTTTAGGGTAAATACCCAGCAGGGCAATTACTGGGTCATAGGGTAGTTCTATTTTCAACATTTTGAGGAACCTCCATGCTGTTTTCCAGAGTGGTTGCACCAGCTTGCATTCCCACCAACAGTGTAGGAGGGTTCCCCTTTCTCCGCATCCTCGCCAGCATCTGTCATTTCCTAACTTGTTAATTTTAGCCATTCTGACTGGTGTGAGGTGATATCTCATTGTGGTTTTGATTTGTATTTCCCTGATGCCGAGTGACATGGAGCACTTTTTCATGTGTCTGTTGGCCATCTGGATGTCTTCTTTGCAGAAATGTCTGTTCATGTCTTCTGCCCATTTCTTGATTGGATTATTTGTTCTTTGGGTGTTGAGTTTGCTAAGTTCTTTATAGATTCTGGACACTAGCCCTTTATCTGATATGTCGTTTGCAAATATCTTCTCCCATTCTGTCAGTTGTCTTTTGGTTTTGTGAACTGTTTCCTTTGCTGTGCAAAAGCTTTTGATCTTGATAAAATCCCAATAGTTCATTTTTTCCCTTGCTTCCCTTGCCTTTGGCGATGTTCCTAGGAAGATGTTGCTGTGGCTGAGGTAGAAGAGGTTGCTGCCTGTGTTCTCCTCAAGGATTTTGATGGATTCCTTTCTCACACTGAGGTCCTTCATCCATTTTGAGTCTATTTTCGTGTGTGGTGTAAGGAAATGATCCAATTTCATTTTTCTGCATGTGGCTGTCCATTTTTCCCAATACCATTTATTGAAGAGGCTGTCTCTTTTCCATTGGACATTCTTTCCTGCTTTGTCGAAGATTAGTTGACCATAGAGTTGAGGGTCTATTTCTGGGCTCTCTATTCTGTTCCATTGATCTATATGTCTGTTTTTGTGACAGTACCATGCTGTCTTGATGATGACAGCTTTGTAATAGAGCTTGAAGTCTGGAATTGTGATGCCACCGACTTTGGCTTTCTTTTTCAATATTTTTTGGCTACTAGAGGTCTTTTCTGGTTCCATATAAATTTTAGGATTATTTGTTCCATTTCTTTGAAAAAAATGGATGATACTTTGATAGGAATTGCATTAAATGTGTAGATTGCTTTAGGTAGCATAGACATTTTCACAATATTTATTCTTCTAATCCAGGAGCATGGAACATTTTTCCATTTCTTTGTGTCTTCCTCAATTTCTTTCATGAGTACTTTATAGTTTTCTGAGTATAGATTCTTAGCCTCTTTGGTTAGGTTTATTCCTAGGTATCTTATAGTTTTGGGTGCAATTGTAAATGGGATTGACTCCTTAATTTCTCTTTCTTCTGTCTTGTTGTTGGTGTAGAGAAATACAACTGATTTCTGTGCATTGATTTTATATCCTGACACTTTACTGAATTCCTGTACAAGTTCTAGCAGTTTGGAATGGAGTCTTTTGGGTTTTCCACATATAGTATCATATCATCTGCGAAGAGTGATAGTTTGACTTCTTCTTTGCCGATTTGGATGCCTTTAATTTCCTTTTGTTGTCTGATTGCTGAGGCTAGGACTTCTAGTACTATGTTGAATAGCAGTGGTGATAACGGACATCCCTGCCGTGTTCCTGACGTTAGCAGAAAAGCTTTCAGTTTTTCTCCATTGAGAATGATATTTGCGGTGGGTTTTTCATAGATGGCTTTGATAATATTGAGGTATGTGCCCTCTATCCCTACACTTTGAAGAGTTTTGATCAGGAAGGGATGCTGTACTTTATCAAATGCTTTTTCAGCATCTATTGAGAGTATCATATGGTTCTTGACTTTCTTTTTTTAATGTGTTGTATCACATTGATTGATTTGCGGATGTTGAACCAAACTTTCAGCCCTGGAATAAATCCCACTTGGTCGTGGTGAATAATCCTTTTAATGTACTGTTGAATCCTATTGGCTAGTATTTTGGTGAGAATTTTTGCATCTGTGTTCATCAAGGATATTGGTCTGTAGTTCTCTTTTTTGATGGGATCCTTGTCTGGTTTGTGGATCAAGGTGATGCTGGCCTCATAAAATGAGTTTGGAAGTTTTCCTTCCATTTCTATTTTTTGGAACAGTTTCAGGAGAATAGGAATTAGTTCTTCTTTAAATGTTTAGTAGAATTCCACCGGGAAGCTGTCTGGCCCTGGGCTTTTTGTTTGTTTGGAGATTTTTGATGACTGTTTCAATCTCCTTACTGGTTATGGGTCTGTTCAGGCTTTCTATTTCTTCCTGGTTCAGTTGTGGTTGTTTATATGTCTCTAGGAATGCATCCATTTCTTCCAGATTGTCAAATTTGTTGGCATAGAGTTGCTCATAGTATGTTCTTATAATTGTCTGTATTTCTTTGGTGTTAATTGTGATCTCTCCTTTTTCATTCATGATTTTATTTGGGTCCTTTCTCTTTTCTTTTTGATAAGTCTGGCCAGGGGTTTATCAATCTTATTAATTCTTTCAAAGAACCAGCTCCTAGTTTTGTTGATTTGTTCTATTGTTTTTTTGATTTCTATTTCATTGATTTCTGCTCTGATCTTTATGATTTCTCTTCTCCTGCTGGGTTTAGGGTTTCTTTCTTGTTCTATCTCCAGCTCCTTTAGGTGTAGGGTTAGGTTGTGTACCTGAGACCTTTCTTGTTTCTTGAGAAAGGCTTGTACCGCTATATATTTTCCTCTCAGGACTGCCTTTGTTGTGTCCCACAGATTTTGAACAGTTGTGTTTTCATTATCATTTGTTTCCATGAATTTTTTCAATTCTTCTTTAATTTCCCGGTTGACCCATTCATTCTATAGAAGGATGCTGTTTAGTCTCCAGTCTCCATGTATTTGGGTTCTTTCCAAATATCCTCTTGTGATTGAGTTCTAGCTTCAGAGCATTGTGGTCTGAAAATATGCAGGGAATGATCCCAATCTTTTGATACCAGTTGAGACCTGATTTAGGACCCAGGATGTGATCTATTCTAGAGAATGTTCCATGTGCACTAGAGAAGAATGTGTATTCTGTTGCTTTGTGATGAAATCTTCTGAATATATCTGTGATGTCCATCTGTACAGTGTGTCATTTAAGGCCTTTATTTCCTTGTTGATCTTTTGCTTGGATGATCTGTCCATTTCAGTGAGGGGAGTGTTAAAGTCCTTTACGATTATTGTATTATTATTGATGTGTTTCTTTGATTTTGTTATTAATTGGTTTATATAGTTGGCTGCTCCCATGTTAGGGGCATAGATATTTAAAATTGTTAGATCTTCTTGTTGGACAGATCCTTTGAGTATGATATAGTGTCCTTCCTCATCTCTTATTATAGTCTTTGGCTTAAAATCTAATTGATCTGATATAAGGATTGCCACTCCTGCTTTCTTCTGATGTCCATTAGCATGGTAAATTCTTTTCCACCCCCTCACTTTAAATCTGGAGATGTCTTCGGGTTTAAAATGAGTTTCTTGTAGGCAACATATAGATGGGTTTTGTTTTTTTATCCATTCTGATACCCTGTGTCTTTTGATTGGGGCATTTAGCCCATTAACATTCAGGGTAACTATTGAGAGATATGAATTTAGTGCCATTGTATTGCCTGTAAGGTGACTGTTATTGTATATTGTTTCTGTTCCTTTCTGATCTACTACTTTTAGGGTCTCTCTTTGCTTAGAGGACCCCTTTCAATATTTCCTGTAGAGCTGGCTTGGTGTTTGCAAATTCTTTCAGTTTTTGTTTGTCCTGGAAGCTTTTAATCTCTCCTTCTATTTTCAATGATA
>NW_022631016.1:22860477-22861695 GCF_010015895.1 Lontra canadensis | reverse complement strand
TGATTGGGGCAGTTAGCCCATTAACATTCAGGGTAACTATTGAGAGATATGAATTTAGTGCCATTGTATTGCCTGTAAGGTGACTGTTATTGTATATTGTTTCTGTTCCTTTCTGATCTACTACTTTTAGGGTGTGTCTTTGCTTAGAGGACCCCTTTCAATATTTCCTGTAGAGCTGGTTTGGTGTTTGCAAATTCTTTCAGTTTTTGTTTGTCCTGGAAGCTTTTAATCTCTCCTCCTATTTTCAATGATAGCCTAGCTGGATATAGTATTCTTGGCTGCATGTTTTTCTCGTTTAGTACTCTGAATATATCATGCCAGCTCTTTCTGGCCTGCCAGGTCTCTGTGGATTAGTCTGCTGCCAATCTAATACTTTTACCATTGTATGTTACAGACTTCTTTTCCCGGGCTGCTTTCAGGATTTTCTCTTTGTCACTAAGACTTGTAAATTTTACTATTAGGTGACAGGGTGTGGACCTATTCTTATTGATTCTGAGGGGGTTCTCTGCGCCTCCTGGATTTTGATGCTTGTTCCCTTTGCCATATTGGGGAAATTCTCTCCAATAATTCTCTCCAATATACCTTCTGCTCCCCTCTCTCTTTCTTCTTCTTCTGGAATCCCAAATATTCTAATGTTGTTTCATCTTATGGTGTCACTTATCTCTCGAATTCTCCCCTCGTGGTCCAGTAGCTGTTTGTCCCTCTTTTGTTCAGCTTCTTTATTCTCTGTCATTTGGTCTTCTATATTGCTAATTTTTTCTTCTGCCTCATTTATCCTAGCAGTGAGAGCCTCCATTTTTTATTGCACCTCATTAATAGCTTTTTTAATTTCAACTTGGTTTGATCTTAGTTCTTTTATTTCTCCAGAAAGGGCTTTTATATCTCATGAGTGGGTTTCTCTAATATCTTCCATGCCTTTTTCGAGCCTGGCTAGAACCTTGAGAATTGTCATTCTGAACTCTAGATCTGACATATTACCAATGTCTGTATTGATTAGGTCCCTAGCCTTTGGTACTGCCTCTTGTTCTTTTTTTTGTGGTGAATTTTTCTGCTTTGTCATTTTGTCCAGATAAGAGTAT
The DNA here is from genome assembly GCF_010015895.1 of Lontra canadensis. Taxonomy (NCBI): domain Eukaryota; kingdom Metazoa; phylum Chordata; class Mammalia; order Carnivora; family Mustelidae; genus Lontra; species Lontra canadensis. The sequence continues at coordinate 22,860,616 of NW_022631016.1, read as the reverse complement.
ATGAAGGAGCAAGTAAAATACTAAAAGGGTGGCAACAACCCCAGGAAAATATGCTTTAGCCAAATCAGAAGAGATCCCAAATCATGAGTGGGGAGAAAGGGGATAAAAAGTTTCAGAAAGAAAAAAAAAAAAAAAAGAA